>NW_024081801.1:16938-244798 GCF_003009895.1 Hyaena hyaena | reverse complement strand
CATTCCCACCAACAGTGTAGGAGGGTGCCCGTTTCTCCACATCCTCGCCAGCATCTAGAGTTCTCTCATTTGCTCATTTTAGCCACTCTGACTGGTGTGAGGTGGTATCTCAGTGTGCTTTTGATTCGTATTTCCCTGATGAGGAGGGATGCTGAGCATCGTTTCATGTGTCTGTTGGCTATCTGGGTGAGGATTTTAAAACATCTCTGTTAACAATGAAATCCATTGCATCATGGCCTCCACACTAAAGGCCAGATTATTTTTTTTAAGTTGATTGGTTTATTTATTGATGGATCTCTATACCCAACATTGGTTCGAACTTCCAACCCCGAGATCAAGAGTCACATGCTCTTCTGGCTGAGCCAACAAGGTGCTCCCATACTGGCTATTCCCTGTCTGAATTTGTAACCCAGGTTCAGAAATATATTTTGAGAGAGAGACTGTGCATGTGCACACACGCAAGTAGGGGAGGAGCAGAGAGAGAGAATCCCATGCAGGCTCAGCACTGGCAGTGCAGAGCCCAACATGGAGCTCTAACGAACCATGAGATCATGACCTGAACTGAAACGAAGAGTCTGGTGCTTAACCAACTGAGCCACCCAGATAGTCCTTATATTTAGCAAATATAAAAATAACCTGTCCTATACCCCAAAATAGCTTTCCTTCCCCCCCCTTCTTATTATTTTTTTTTTAATGTTTATTTACTTTTGAGAGAAAGTGAGAGAGAGCAGGACAGATAGAAGCCTGAGCAGGGGAAGGGCAGAGAGAGGGAGACACAGAATCTGAAACAGGCTCCAGGCTCTGAGCTGTCAGCACAGAACCTGACAAGAGGCTGGAACTCACAAACTGCAAGATTATGTCCTGAGCTGAAGTTGGAATCTTTAACCGACTAAGCCACCCAAGCCCCCCAATTTGTCAGTTCTTAATGATTCTTAAAGCATTTCTATAATCTTTCCCAGTGTTCCTATATTTTTAACCACCATTATAACACAGACCATATCACCTCAAAACTATATTGCTGAAATAATTCCAGTTGTCTCTTACAGAGACAAGCATCTCTGGGGTCTACTTTTTCAAATTAATCTTTTAAAATACCAACAGATTTAGCTTGCTATTAAGAAATCCACAGTAAATGAACACGATTAGGCCTCTGAAAATACATGGTTCTGTGAGCCCGTGAAAAATGAAGAAAGTAGGGAACCTTATGTATTGGAATATAATGCCGGCAGTAATGCATTTTTTTAAATTCAAGCAGTAATGCATTTTTATGCACATTTTCCCAAGGTTATTAGTTTCATGGAGTTTTGCCAAAGTGGGATAGTCCTCTTCCAGGAACTTTGCAATAAGAAGTACAGGAAAGCCATTCTTAGAATAAAAAGCTTCACAGAAGACATGCTTTAACACACATATTAAGTAGCCTGTGCTTAGGTCTCAGAATCACAGTAATTTCGAGGGGCTTTAGTTTTGCAAGATTGTTCATTTCACTTGCAACCATGAACATGGCTTGCCCTTCAGTAAACATGTACACAAGGATTACAGGTTCATATTTCTTTTTACTAAGTTCCCTAAACTCCCCAAGGTTCCTCCTGCCAAGCTGCTTGACTGGATGCCTTTAGGAACCTGTGTGAGCTGAATAACTAGCAGCTAGACTGTTATAAACATATAAAGGACACTTCCCATTTTTAAACAAATGGAGAGCATAATAATTCTTTTATTCAAAACTCTGCTCAAAAATAATGCCATTAAAAGAGCAGACTTGGGCACGATTGTGAGTTTTCATGCTGACAGTATCATAAAAAGAATTTTGAAAGCCGTCACATTCCATGCAAAGACTACAGGTGACCATTGTTCCAATCCAGATGAGTTTAAGTTGGATGTGGAGCAGGAGGAAGTTCAAAGCCAGTTGTTTTTGTTTTTGTTTCCTTTTTCTTTTCCCTGTTACAGTTTTGGAGAACATATTCTGAAACCCAAAAGGGACCACTGCTCAGTGTTTCAGTATGTTTGGAAGAATATTTACTGCTTTGATTTTATATTTATTGCCCATAATACTGGCATTTTAGGACATAAAGTTACTTTACAAAGTCATATTAGTTGCACTTATTTAAAAAATGCATTTTCCTTGGCTGTTTTACACTTCAAAAGATGGATAGGGACATGTGGGTGCTTGAACCTTGTTTGGTTTGGTTTATGAATATTTTGAGTATGTCAGTGATATCGGGGATGCTTTCAGAATGCCTTGTTCTAACTGTTGTTTTGATGTGTGGCTTTATGAATTTGATCCTTTGAAACAAGCTGTGCTATACTCCATTGCCTTGGAGAATTCTGCTCTGTTGTTACCTGGTTACCTTCTGTTTCATTTTACAGCCTTCCCACTTCTTCTCCAGGGCATTGGTACCAAAGTGCCTAAGTATTTTTACTCTTTGAAACAAATTGCAAGAGA
Source organism: Hyaena hyaena (assembly GCF_003009895.1). Taxonomy (NCBI): domain Eukaryota; kingdom Metazoa; phylum Chordata; class Mammalia; order Carnivora; family Hyaenidae; genus Hyaena; species Hyaena hyaena. The sequence continues at coordinate 242,358 of NW_024081801.1, read as the reverse complement.
GATGAATAAATTGCTTGTTCACAAAATTAGTGGAATGGGGGCACCTGGATGGCTCAGTCAGTTAAGCGTCCGACTTCGGCTCAGGTCATGATCTCACGGTTCATGGGTTCGAGCCCCACATCGGGCTCTGTGCTGACTGCCAGCTCAGAGCCTGGAGCTTGTTTCAGATTCTGTGTCTCCCTCTCTCTCTGACCCTCCCCTGCTCACACTGTCTCTCTCACTCCCTCTCAGAAAAAAATAAAATAAAATAAAAATAATTAGTGGGGTGGCACTAGTAGCACTAGTAATGATAGAGTTGACTTTGTTGGAATTGCCACTTTTTGGTATAAGGATTCTTGTGTATCTGGTGCTATTATCCGATAAATATACACAAGATTCATTAAGTTCTCTAGGGTCATTCACTGTTTACAGAATATTAATTCATGACTGTTACCCTAATCGTACTCACCAACCCTCCCTTTTAAAATACTGTCCTGGTTCTGGCTTTTATCCATCCTTATTGTTCAGGATCCTAATTTGTTGCTCAGTGTGAAATTCCTGTAACTTCCAAATCCATGCCAGCCTCCTTTCTCTTTGTCATCATCACCAAAACCTCATTGCTACTGGAGCTATCTTTCTGGAATAGATCAATCATATTTCCACCAATCTCCTTCCCTCCTTAATTGAGGCTCCCTATGTTTCACCTATGCTGTGTGCCTTATAGGCCAATATTTCCATGTAAACTCTAGGTGAGTCAAGTGAAGAGGGTGTCTTGTACTCATGTTCACACACCGCTCCCCACATACAGCTTGTTTCAGGCTCTGGAACAGCATATTCAGAGTATGAATTAAGAATTTCTTTTTCCACCTAGCTAGCTAGGTTGGACTCATCTTGTAATTATATATATATATATATATATATATATATATATTTACATCCATGTTAGCATAGAGTGCAGGAATGATTTCAGGAGTAGGATCCAGCGCTTCATCCACTACATGTAACATCCAGGGCTCATCCCAACAAGTGTCTTCCTGAATGCCCTTGTGCATTTAACTCATCCCTTCACCCATAACCCCTCCAACAATCCTCAGTTTGTTCTCTGTATTAAAGAAACTCTTCTGTTTTGTCCCCCTCCCTGTTTTTATATTATTTTTTGCTTCCCTTCCCTTTTGTCAACTGTTTTGTATCTTTAGTTCCACATGAGTGAAGTCTTATGATATTTGTATTTTTCTGACTATAGCATAATACATTCTAGTTCCATCCACACTGTTGCAAATGGCAAGATTTCATTCTTTTTAATTACCGAGTGATACTCCTGTGTGTGTGTGTGTGTGTGTGTGTGTGTGTGTGTGTGTGTGTACGTACATCTTCTTTATCCATTCATCTGTTGATGGACATTTGGGTTCTTTCCATACTTCGGCTATTGTCGATAGCGCTGCTGTAAACACTGGGGTGCACGTGCCCCTTCGCAACAGAGCTCTTGTATCCTTTGGATAAATATCTAGTAGTATTGCTCATTCTTTAAACTTGTTTTACTTATCTCTTTATGTATCATAGTGACTTGATTTATCATCATAGCTACTAAGTACCTATCATGACTTAAGCACTATATTCTAAGGGTATAAAAATAAATACAACATAATTTTTCTAAATAACTCCATACATAAGACTCCCATGATAATTACCTCTCTGACTTGACCCATTTATTTAGAGACACAAAAGTTCAGTCCCTTCTCCAAATTCATGTATTGTTCTTATACATTTCTGTACATCAAACCATACATGGTGTGCCTAAATATCCCCCTCATTACATTTTATACCTTTTGGACGAGTATTTTACAATTTCTGAAGAATCAAATAGATCAGTAAGCTGAGAATCATTGCATTTTAGTAACATCTAGAACTATACCATGTACAATGCTTCTTGGTTAATGATAATGGTCATAATAGTCATTTGGCCAAATTTAATAGATTTTCATCTTGATATTTATAGAACACATAAACCCATGAATTAGAACCCTCTTAGTTTTTTTCTTCCTCATCAAGGGAAGTCAATGACCTAATTCAACTCTGAACAAATGATTGTGTATACATATATATGTGTCATAAGGTATAAAGTTATGTTTAAAATGGTTTTTTAAATAGTGTTAACCGGGGCGCCTGGGTGGCTTAGTCGGTTGAGCGTCCGACTTTCGCTTAGGTCATGATCTCACGGTTCGTGGGTTCGAGCCCCATGTCGGGCTCTTTGCTGACTGCCAGCTCAGAGCCTGGAGCCTGTTTCAGTCTGTGACTCCCTCTCTCTCTGACCCTCCCCTGCTCACGCTGTCTCTCTCCTAGAAATAAATAAAACATTAAAAAAATTTTTTTAAAGTGTTAACCATCTTTACAGTAGAAAGGAGTATTTTCTATGTTCTGATAGGAGTTTTTGATTTCAACTAGTAAATTACAATGGTGTTTTTAGCTTGGAGTAGGTGTTTTAAAGCCTTTATCAATTTACATGTAAATCAATTACTGGTGCCATTGTGAAGTAAACCATATCTTTTTAATTGTTAGTAATGGAGTGTCTTAAGTACAGAATTAACAGCTGATTCATGCCTTACTGAGATGAGATGACCTTGTCAGAAAACTATATTCTACAGAAATCCCTGTATTTCCATCTGCCAGTACATTTCTCAGGGTGATACTTTTTCTCTGTCCTTGGACATCAGGTCTACAAAATCCCTGTGTAACTTTCAGGTTTATTAGAAGTGGCAGCAACTATATTATTTCATAAAGTGAAAACCAGGCTGCTACTTTTGAACTATAAAATAAGTCATCCTGACCATAACTCAAGCTATTCCCCAAGACCTGTTGAGTGTGTACCTGTATAAATGTTCCACAGAAAAATGAGCAGCCAGAAGTAAGTGGTGATCTCCCCAACAACATCCTAAAAGGAACTATGTGAACAAGTGGGATTCTTTTTCTTGATGAGTACTATTTTTCACATCAATTTCTAACTCCCATCCTTGTGATACAAGACTACTGCTCAGTGACAGCCTATTAGTTTTAAACACAGAACTCTCTTACATCTCATTAGTTGGTATTTTGAATGTTGCTTGATTCTTTTTAAATCATCATCATTATGCCTCAGTGAAGTTGAGATCCCTTTGTGACCAATCACAACATGTCTTTTCTGCTAAAGAAATATAAATACAATTCATGAGCAGCATGAAGAATCCTATAAATCTTTGCTATTGATTTTCTGAAAGTGGCAGAATAGGGGGAATCATACCCTGAAGCTCTGTTTTACTAATTTGTTTTTTCTCCAAAACTGGCATTGCATGAAAATTGTTCAAATTCACTCCCCTCTTTCTGCTCAAATTTCTCAAAAACTTTTACTTGTCTGTCTCACAGGCCTCACAGCACTCTTCTCCAAGTCAATTTTGTTTTTTATAAACTTCTTTGAATTAAGCATGTATACTTATGACCCCCATTAACATAACAGAATATACCAAATCAAACATATATATTTTTTAATAAAACTTTTTTAATACTTATTTTTGCAAGAGAGAAAGAGACAGAGTGTGAGTGGGGGAGGAGTAGAGAGAGAAGGAGACACAGAATCTGAAGTAGGCTCCAGGCACGGAGGTGTCAGCACAGAGCCCGATGCAGGACTTGAAACCGTGAACTGAGATCATGACCTGAGCTGAAGTCAGATGCTCAACTGACTGAGCCATCCATGTGCCCCCTGTGTAATTTTTATTAAAGAGGATGGGTAGAAAATGGGAAGCTTTGAGTACTTCAAAGTCTTATCTAATTTTGTTTAACTTTGTGTAAATTTTACCTAGAGCTTAACATATTTCATGTAATAATATTGGGTGGTGGTTATAAAGGGACAGATGCAGCTAAGTATGAAGTATGTAATATTTTTCAGGAACTTTTTTGCAAGCAAAAAGAATTTGATTTGGAAAAAAAACAAAGCAAAAGCAAAAAGGTATCAAGGTGTGTGTCTCTGAGTGCTTACATGCACTCATTGTGTTTAGCTAAATGCAAAGGGATGAAATCTAGGACTACATATCATGTAGACTAATGGTTAAGAGTGTGGGCCACAGAGCAAGAACACCTTGGTTGAATTCTTTTATGTATTCAATATGACTTTTACTTTGGACAAAAGTCTTTTGGACTTTTACTTTTGGACAAAAAGTGAGACTTTTACTTTCCAAAGTGAGAATCTTTGGAAAGCCTACAGGACAAGTTGTATATAACCAGTACTAAATTCTTTTTTTTCCCCTTAAGTTTATTCATTTACTTTGAGGGGGGATTTGGTGGGGAGGGGCAGAGAGATTCTCAAGCAGGCTCCACACTGTCAGTGCAGAGCCCAAAGCACGGTTCAAATTCATGAACCGTGAGATCACGCCCTGAGCCAAAATCAAGAATCAGAAGCTTAACTAACTGAGCCACAATAACTACTAAGTTCTAAATGCAAGTTGCTAGTAACAGTGAAATGATTCTTCAGAAGAATGAGAAGTGGTCTGAACCCATTTTCCAACTACTAGCTTCATTTATCTCCCATTAAAACTTCACCATATTTGTACAATTCCAGATTCACTTTTGATTATGTATAGTTAAATTCTGCTCAGATTTCATTGCCCAGAATGTCCATACCCATTAGTTCTGTAGTTATAATCTTTTACTCATAAACTAACATAGCCATTTTTTTAAAAATTCAGTAGTTCTAAAAATTGATTCACTATTTCTCAGGAATATCTGGAAAACTTAATTTGTGTCTTTCTGCATAAATTCTGGATTGTAGAGGATAAAAAGCAAGTCAAAATTAAGCCATCTATGGATATACTATTAAGTTTCCTTACTTTAGATTATAATGAGTAATTACCAATACATGCTCTGATATTTTCCATTAAATTTTTATTATGGCTTTATATTATGGAACAAGTATTAAGTCCTTCAAGCAATCATGTTGTTTGAAATACACTTATGGATATATGTGTTTTATTTGTATGTAATTACATAGAATAGAATTATACAAGAAAAGCTATTCTCTAAATTCACTTTGCATCCAGTAAACTTGTCATATTTTCTGTTTAATCAAAGTTTAGTCCAATTTTAAATATTGTACATATAATCATGATATATACTTTCTGTATTAAATGTTGCTTTATGTGTGTGAGCAAAGTAAAAATATTTGCATTTTAAATAATGTGTTTTAAGAGTGGACACTAGGTTACTACAAATATGACAATATCTTTTGTGAAGTATCAGGTGAAAAATATCTACATAAAGAGAATAATGGATTTATGGAGATTTTTTAGCTTTATTGAGGTATAATTAACAGACAAGATTGTAAGATATTTGAAGTGTACAATATGATGTTTTGACATACATATATATTATGAAACAATTTCACTATCAAGTTATTTAACATATCATCACTTCTCACATATATCTTCTTTTTTGGTAGGAACCTTTAAGTTTTACTATCTTAACAAATTTCAGTTATATAATACAGTATTATCAATGATAGCCATCATGTTATACATAAGATCTTTAGAATTTACTCGTTTTATAACTGCAAGTTTGTTCCCTTTTACCAACCTCCCATTTCCCCCATCCTTCAGACCCTGGAAATCAAAGTTCTTTTTACTCTCTGTTTCTTTAACTTTGACCTTTTTTTTTTTTTTTTTTTTTTTAAGATTTCACATGTAACTGACCATGCAGTATTGTCTTTCTCTGTCTGGATTCTGTAACTTTGCATATTGCTTCCGGATTTATTCATGTTATCTTAAATGATGGGATCTCCTACTTTTTCTCATGGTTGAACAACATTCCTGCATGTATATATACCACATGTTCTGTATCCATTCATTTGTAAACAAAAACAAGAAAATGTATTTTTCATATTTTGGCTATTCTGAATGATGCTTCAATGAACATGAGAGTGCTGATATTTCTTCAAGACAATTATGGTCTAATTTCTTTTGGATTTATATCCAGTAGTGGGATTGCTAGATCATATATAATTCTTTAATTTTTTTAAGGAAACTTAGTGACTACATCAGTTTACATTCCCACCTACTGTACAAGTATTCCCCTTACTCCACATCCTTGACAGCATTTGTTACCTCTTTTCTTTCTGACAAGAGACATAGACATTACACGTATAAGGTTATATTGTGGTTTTAATTTGCATTTCCTCGATGATAAGTGATGATGAGCACTATTTGATGAACCTGTTGGCTATTTGTATGTCATCTTTGGGAAAATGTCTATGTTGGCCATATATCATCTTTGGAAAAATGTCTGTGCAAGCCATTTACCCATTTTTAAATTGGGTTATTTGTGTGGGGCTTATTTTGTGTTTTGTTTTTTAGCTATTGACTTATATGAATTCTTCATATATTTTATATATTAACCCCTTATTTGATATGTGGTTTACAAATATTTTCTCCCATTTTATAGATTGTTTTCCCATTTTGTTAATGATTTCCTTTGAGGAACAGATGCTTTTTAATTTCATGTAGTCCCTCTTTGTTTTTGCTTATGTTGCCTTTGTTTTTGGTGTAAAATCCAAAAGTCATTGCCAAGATCAATGTCAAGAAGCTTTTACCCTTTGTTTTCTTCTAGGAGTTTTGTAGTTTCACATCTTAATTCAAGTCTTTAATCCATTTTGATTTTGTTTTTGTATGTGTAGTAAAATAATGGATTGGATTTTTGACCCAGTCAATTCTTAGCTGTCCAACTTTGGGCAATCTAGTTAATTTTTCTGTATCTAATATTTGTCATGTATGCAATGAGGATTTAATCATTAAAGAGAATAGAGGTGCCTCGATGTCAGTCAGTTAAATGTCAGACTCTTAGTTCTGGCTCAGGTCATAATCTTCACGGTTTCATGTGTTCAAGCCCTGTGTTGGGCTCTGTGCTGACAATGTGGAGCCTGCTTGTTCTCTCTCTTCCTCTCTACCCATCTCCCACTCACACTGTCTCTGTTTCTCTCAAAATAAATACATAAATAACTTTTTTAAAATTAAAAAAAGAATATTCATATCCCTTTTTATAAGATATTTATTAGCTTATCTCCCTCCCCCTCCCACACACACACTTTCCAAAAGGAAATATTTACTTTTGGAAGTGTATCTCCTACAAGATATTCTTATTTTTATATTTCTTTATACTTGAAAAAGCTAATGTCCTAATTCTGGATGTACTGAGTATGAAAAAACTATCACAAACCACAAGTGTATTCCTAGAGTTTTAGCTGAAGGGCACAAAAACAGTAGGTTATAAACATTTTAAAGATAAGCCTAAAAACAATAATAAGCCTAAATAAAGAGTCACCAACCAGATCACCAGTTGCTCATGACATTAATTTTCATGCTTCAAAGTTAAAATAAATGGTCTATCATATTAATGGGTATATCATGTTTATTTTTGAGGGGGGCGGGGAGAGAGACAGAGAGAGAATCTGAAGCAGGCTCAGAGCTATCAGCACAGAGCCCAACACAGGGATTGAACTCATGAACTACAAAAGTATGACCTCAGCCTAAGTCAGATGCTTAACCAACTGAGCCACCAAGGTGCCTGGGGTATCTTGCATTTTAATACAAACAACATGTTACTTCATCCCTCCCCTGGAGGACACATTTTCTTACCTAGCTAATGGCTTGCTCATACAGTCTAGCTTCTCATTTTGGATTTCAATGGTCTACACAATTTATATCCAGTGCTAGCATTAGTATATTTACTGCACCAAAAACATATAAAAGTGATTTATGGCAAATGATCTTCTGACTTTCCTATTAGAGGTATACATGTGAGTAAAGATATTGTTTAAAATAATTACATAGCTTTTTGAATAGAAATTGTTTATACAAATGTTTAAAATATAGGTAAATTTATAGATCTATAACATAGAAAAAAGTAAGGAGAAATTAGATGACATTACTACCTTCATATAACTAACAATGGATAGAAAAATACCCATAATGTATTCCAGCAAATGTTATTTTTAAACTTGGTATAGTGACTAATATTTAAAAGCCAGTAGGTTATTCCTAAAATATGTTTACATATTTATCAAAGAAAAACCCTTCTTAAATTTTAAAATTTCTGAAAACACTGACAATTAGTATCACTTTCATAATGAATATGCATTTCATATTTTCAGATGGAAAAATGTTACAAATGGATACATGTCATTATAAAAGACCCAGGAAAAATTAGCCAAATAAAGGAAAGTCCTAATGTTCAAGGATAATCATAGTTCATATTTTCATCACTTTTCCAGATATGTATTTTTAGTATTATACTTAAGCCTATGTATTTTTCCAATTCTACATAGAAAGATCATTTGGTGCATTGTTTATGTCTGTGTGTGTGTGTGTATAATCTTTGCCCTCTGCATGGATTAACTATTCTGAATACATATGTAGTATTCAGAATAAATGATGAAGGACTTGATAATTTGTGGTACAGCAGATATCATGACCTTCATGTTTGATTTGGTTGTTCTATTCTTTCTGTCCCATATTGCAATGCATAACAGATCAGGTGTATGCTGCACATTCAGTGGGTTTGTGTCACCCCTGGGAAAATGCAAGTTTAGGAAACTCCGATCTTTTATAAAGGAGCTTCTGGCAAACATACCCAGCTTTTCCCGTGGTGGGAAACATTATCTTACCCACTCCGACTCTGGTCAACAGCAAACAACTCTGCCCTTTACTCTAGAAGGAGACAAACATCTTTGTAAAGATAGTACATAACAAAAGTTGTTAGTGTCTTTGTGTACTTGACATGCAGAGACACAAGAGACTTATGGAAGTTTATCTCCTAGCACAGGCATGTAGTTTTAACAAAGCTGGAGAGTTTAGACACCCTTCCCCAGAAATTTGGAATTAAGAATAAGAGGATTAAATTATTTTAATCTGATCTATTTAATAAAAGACATAAGTAAATTGGGAAGTCTAATTTGTCTACATTTATCTTTATATCTTAAAATAAGCCAGGGGCACCCGGGTGGCTCAGTTGGTTAATCGTCTGACTTTATTTCAGTTTAGGTCATAATCTTATACCTTGAGACCAAGCCTCACATTGCATCAGGCTCTGAGCTGGGCTTGCAGACTACTTAAGATTCTCTCTCTCTCCCTCTCCCCTTCCCCTTCCCCCACTTCCACTGGCTCTTGTGTGCACACTCTCTCTCTCTCCCTCTCAAAAGCCAAATATCAGAATAAGTTGTTTTGAATATAGATTGTCTTTGTGTGTTTGACAGTTGTATACAATACTGCCAAATGAAGGCACAGTTTTGCACATGTCTATTATTTTAAACCACATTATTTTTAGAATGGCTAGGTCCACAAGATGTGAGAGTACTCCTTTTTTCCAAGCCTGAACTCTTTCTCCTGAGGGCCTTTACTTACCTGTGTTTGCTTGCTATGTTGAGAACTAAAGATTTTGGCTAACAGGCAAGATGGCGGAGAAGTAGGGAGCTCCATACATTTCACTCACCCCCATCTCTCAAACAGAGAAGACCTGAACCATAGGAACCCTTACAGAATCCAGGAGTTTGGGAGAAAAAGGATACAAAGTCTGCTGAGAAAACTTTATAGTGGCTATCTCAAGAAACAAGCCAAAGTACACATGGTGGAGAGTCTCAAATACCACTATGAGTAGGGAAATAAAATAACCAAAGTCTCAACAAGAGAGACCAAGAGACATCATTCAAAGAACATTTCCTGAATGGACAGGCCCTAGAGAGTCAAAGAGCCTTCTTTAATACAGCAGTACTCACAGGTGCAGAGTGCATAACAAGCTTTTAAAACTAACAAGAGACAGAAAGCTAACCAAAATGATGAAATGGAAGAATACTCCTCTAAAGAAATTCCAGGAAGAAATGACAGCTAAAGATCTGCTCAAAACAGATATAGGCAACATAACTGAACAAGAATTTAGAACAATAGTCATAAAATTAACCACAGGGCTTGAAAAAGGCATGGAAGTCATCAGAGAAACTATTGTTACAAAGACTATGTAGCTTGAAAAAGTGATGAATTAAATGTTATAAATGAGATGCATAATAAAATGGAAGTGTCCAATGTACAGACTGAAGGGTCAGAGAGAATAGAATTATGTGAATTAGAAGACACAATTATAGAAAAAAGGAGAACTAAAGATTTTGTTAAATAGTATCTCCTCAGTTGTGTTTCTGTAGGCTCCTCCTTGTTTTTTTTGTGTATTTTTGCTTTGTCTATTTCTATTTTCCGCAGTTTCAAACATTAAAATCTGTGGTTTATATTCTATATTAATTCATAGTAGCCTACCTACTTTATTTTAATAGGGAATTTAACTTCACTTTCAGTTGCTTTTGTTAGAGAAAATTTAAGCTTCTTTTACAAATTGATCTCAAAATACTTTGGCTTCATTGATCTCAAAATACTTTGGCTTCATTAATATAGATGTGTATTTCTCTCTTTTATAACCATCAATTTGTTATAAGACCCATCCAGATTTGTTGAAGTAACTCTGCTTCATGAGGTCATTCAGTCATTGTTCCCCCATTCCTCTCAGGTTTTGTTTGTTTGTTGTTTGTTTCATTTTTGTTTTGTTTAATTATTTTCATAGGATATTGCTCCAAAATCCTTTCTGGCTAGCCTCAGAAGTAAAATCACATTCCATTGTATTACATCATTACCTGCCCAAACTTATTTGCAATGAAAGCTTGGAAATAATAGTCTAGAAGACTCGTTGTATGCCCAACTACAATTCTGTTGATGTATAAGAAGGAAAAACATAGCATGTGTTAAGTATATATTTATATTAGAATGTTCCTATTGAAATAAGTTGCAGGTATAAATGGGATTATGATCACACATATTCAACTATTTTCCCAATATATTTTGTATTTTTTCCACTTCAGCAGATACATACCTAACTCAGTTGTCCAATTGCCTTCATAGAATTTCATACAGACTATTTCAGAATTTTGCTGTAACAAAGAATGTTTCAGTGGACAGCTTAGTTTCTATCTCTGTGCAGTCATGCAATTATAGTCATAGTATTTATTTCTAGAGGTAGATTATTGTTTTTTTTAAATAAATAGTTTATTGTCAAGTTGGTTTCCATATAACACCCAGTGTAGATTATTAAGTTTTGAGGCATATGGAGCCACATTGGAAAATTGTTCTTCAAAAAAATATACATCATTGTTCACTACTAAATCCTCTTGGAATAATAAAAGGATGCCCTCTTACTTTCTCCCACCGCCTCCCTACCAACTAATTATTTTATTTTTCACTCAGAATTGATGTTTATATATGTATTTAAAATATAATATTGTAATATTTTCATAATTATTTATGTTTCTGGAATAATAATCACCACAAGTTGAGGATTCTATATTTAAATGTATCTATACTTTTTGCAAGAACTTTGACACAAGCCCCACATCAGGCCCACGGCTGTCATCCTGTCGGTGCAGAGCTTACTTAAGATCCTCTGTCCTCCTAACTCTGTCCCTCCCCCACTTGAGCGCTCCCAAAATATAAATATTCAAAGAATCACCACTTTAATTTTTGTTTTTTTCATAAAAAATCTATATTTTCTTTAATGAACTTGAAGAGAAATAAAATACTATTTTTGTCTCCTTTTACCTAACCAAAATCATGTTCTTCATGTATATTGGATGTAACAGTCCTTTAACAAATCATTACTGCTAATCATCTTTGATTTTGTACTTTCCCATTTTCTAGTTCCACAAAAAATATATGTTGCTAGAATATTCTAGAACTTCCTTACACTTTAACAAGGAAGAACTTGGACTAAATGATATTATTTGGAAGGATGGATATAAATAAATATTCTATTAAAACATAACAATTATTAGAAAGTTTAGGTGATAGAAACTAAATATTTAAGCCTAAGATATTTATATTATCACAGTTTCGGTTTTGCTTTCTTTTAGTTTTTAAATCTCTACATTAGAAGTCCACTCCATTAAATTAGAAGGAAGTAGCTCTCTGAGAGGAGGCATTATTGAGGAACTCTTTGATTCACCTTTTGTAATGTGAAACTTGTCACTCTCTTGAAATAGGAGTTACCTAAATTTAATTTGAAATGTCAGTATTTATTTTTCTTCTCATATGTGTTTCTCATCTAAATAAAAAGTGGACTTCTCAGGGCACCTGGGTGGCTCAATCGGTTAAGCATCTGATTTTGGCTCACTTCCTGTTCGTACAGTTTGTGAGTTCGAGGCTAACAGCACAGAGCCTGCTTTGGATTACCTGTCTCCCTGTCTCTTTGCTCCCCCCCCACATCCCCTCAACTATCTCTCTCTCTCTCTCTCTCTCTCTCTCAAAAATAAACATTTTAAAGAAGGGGGACTTCTCTTAGTATCTCGCCTGTTCTTATAGGAATACTGGATTAATGGTGGTGAAATTGCATTGGAAGGCTTAACATTGGTCCTCTTTCTCACTGCCACCATTAATCCCCAGGGGAGGCAGGAGGTTGCAGTCAGATTTTCCATTCTTGTGTAGTCCAACATTCCTCAATTCCTGCCTCTCCAAAAAGTTATTTTTGGGGGCCCTTCAGAATCTTCTCCACTTGTTTATAACAACACTGTATTGCATTTCTAAGTGAGAGAGCTGTGTGTCTTCCACATTGTTCTTTCAAATTGGTTGAAATTAAATTTTATATCGTAGATAATTTTCAAAAATTGGAGTGTGGCATGGGGTGCCTGGGTGGCTCAGTTGCTTAAGTGTGTGACTCTTGATTTCAGTTCAGGTTGTGAATTCCCAGTCATTGGGTATGGAGCCTTCTTAGGATTCTCTCTCTGCCCCTCCTGCACTCTATTTCTGAAAAGTAAAAACACAAATGAAATACAATTTTTTGATTCATTTCATTTTTATTTATTTTTAAATAGTTTATTGTCAAGTTGGTTTCCATATAACACCCAGTGCTTATCCCCACAAGTGCCCTCCTCCATGCACATCACCCTCCTTCCCCTCTTCCCCACCCTCATCAGCCCTCAGTTTGTTCTCAGCATTAAAGAGTCTTTTTTTTTTTTAAAGATTGTAGTGTAGCAGTTTTTAGCGTACATGAACAAAAACTGCTTTGTTTTTATTATTTTTCATCATTTTGTTGAATTTAAGAATATGCACTCACACAGACATCTTCCTGAATGAAAGCTGGTGCATGAAATAAATTCAGGGTTTTTTTATAACAAGGCTCAAACGAGCTTTGTCTAGTTGATGATGATACATATAAACATAGCTAAATGTCATTTTATGAATACCTTTATTGAATTAAAATACGGCACCAGAATAATTCTCTGAAATTTTCATGTGTTGGAGGTTTATTAAGATATCTTATTTCTCATGTACAAATCTTATCCACGTGAAAAAATGAAAAACATGATGACACTCAATTGACATTTTGCTAAAATTAAAACTTTGATAACTACAAATTACAATCAAAATTGTTTTAAAATATTCACTTTTAAAATTTGGTGTTTAAAAGTTTTGTCCCGAGGTGTGTGTCGGGAGACCTCTCTTCGTTGATTTCTCAGATACTTTATACACCTTGCAAACAGACACTGACTACCTTTGTCTTTTCTGCTATATTTATACAACAAACAGTCTGGATGGTATGTCCCCTCAGGAGCAGAAAACAAATTTCTTTACTGTCCAGTATAAATAAAATATTGCTCTTGGAGCAGTGGTAAGGTAGTTTGTAACTCCTTATAAAAGATTTGGGTTTCCAAGCTCAGGTTCCTTGAGTGGCACAAACCCACTTCATGAGCTCCAGCCATCTGAGTCACTGTTACGTTACCCTGTGGGACTTGAGGAGCAAAGGGCACAAAAAATATATAAAACTTCCTACCTGCTGAGCTATGAGTATTCAGGTTCTTTTTCTTTGACCTTGTCTTTTTCTTCTGCCATCCTGCATAATACTTGGCATGTTAACATCTTAGCTTGTGAGCAAGGCAAAATTTCAGAACATTCCTGGTTCTTGAAAGTGTAAAAATATAGTTTATTCACAGTATTATTCAATCACATATTTTATATTGATAGATAAAATGTTTTTAATTTTATCTACCAGTAAAATATTTTTCTTTCAAGTCTTGCTTAAAGCATTGCTTTAGCCATTCAGACTTTTCTACACCCAAAATCACGTATTCTCCACAGAACCGGTTAGTTATCCTTTAAATAGCTCTATACTGGAATGCTTGAATTCATCTTTTTAAATATTTATGTCTGTATCCACAGTGCACAGTACAGAGTATATATAGTATTAAATATTCAATAAAAGTTTACTAAATAAATAAATGAATAATGAAAACCCTTTCTGATGTTGTGTTCTTTGTATGGCCCTTGATAGTATAAACTAGAAAGAACTCAGAGTTAAATAGAAAGAACTTTGGAAACAGTTACTTTGTGGGAGGACTTACTTACAGATGTTCCTTGAGGTAGTACATATTTCCAGACCTGTTCAAATATCTCACATAACCTTCTGAACCGATTACATAAATTGATCGGTTTAAGTAAATACACATATTTTAAAATTATTAATGACATTTTCTTTTAAGTATTATAACATTTTAAAAGTTATGTACATGTGTGTGATATGTATGAGCATATTAATTAAATACTTTCTTGTCCTTTAATTTAGAGAAGCATGGGGCTGTGATCATGAAGGATTGATAGTGGTATGCTCCATCCTATATTTTATCTGTGTAGAAAGAATATATAAAATTTACAGTTTTTTCTTCTACTTATACAAACATCCATCCTAGAGAACTATTCTCTTTTAGAAACTTTTCTTTTCAAATGTGTAAGAACTGTCCAAGTATATTTAAAGCCTAATTACCTTGGAAGATAATGGCTACCTTATTCTTATTTGGGCAAAGTTGAACCACATAAAATATCTGGGTTGGCAGATAACGAGAAAAAATATCAGTTTTTAACCAAGAGTACAAATATAAAAGTTTTACTGCATTTTACTTTAATAGTTAACTGATATGTACTCCTTTCTCAAAGTAATTGTACTTTCTCAAAGTTAGAAATACCAAATCAAATTCAGCAAAATTTAATATCCCATTTTTGAAAAATACATCTATTTGTGTAAATTTTTTATTTTTAATTTTCAGCTATTATCATTTAACTTTCAGACTTAGATAAAATATTTTCTATAAGAAAAAAATAGGAATGTCATAATTTCAAACTGCTTTCACTTATATAAATCTTTTTAAAATAATTATGAAGTTTGCATTCAAATTCCCTCCCAATTTTCTCACAATAGAGTAAGTCAACAATTCCATACATTTCTTAGCTCTTACCATAATCAGTGCCCTCCGTAATTCCCATCACCTGTTTCACCCATCTTTCCACCTACCTCCTCTCTGATAACCATCAAGTTTATTCTCTGTAGTTAAGAGTCTGTTTTTTGGTTTCTCTGTCTTATTTTGCTCATTTGCTTTCCTAAATTGTATATGTGAATGCAATTCTATGATATTTGTCTTTCTTTGACTGACTGACTTCACGTAGCATGATGCTGTCTAGATCCATACATGTTGTTGCAAATGGCAAGATTACATTCTTTTATATGACTGAGTAATATTTTATCGCATATCTTCATTAGCCATTCATCTCCCCATTTTTTTAAAAAAAGCTTTAGCAGCTGCTTGTACATTTAGTATTTGTATTGAACATTGTCTAATTACCTTGTGATTTTTATATTTGACTCTTGAATGATTTAGAAGTACATTGCTTCATTTCCAATACATGTGATTTCGTTCGATACAGTTTTAATTCTTTCTTTTTAACTTTATTGTGTTCTGAGAACATGTCTGTAAGATTTTAATCTCTTATATTTACTGAGACATATTCTATAGCCCAGCATGTTGTTTTCTTTGGTTTATGTTTCATATGTACTTCAGAAGAATATATATTCTAAAGTTACTGAGTGTATATTTTTACAAGTGAATTACATCTAGGTGCTTGAAAAGGTACTTCACATCTTTTATGGCATTATTGTATTTTCAAGATTGTATATCAAATCCCAAAAAGAAACTAAAATTTCCAGTTATTGTTTATTTCTCTACTTTAGGTTCATTCATATTTATTTTTTTCATCAAATATCTAATTTTTATTTTATTTTATTTTTGATATAATTTATTGTCAAGTTCATTTCCATATAACACCCACTGTTCATCCCAAGTACCATCCTCAGTGCTGAATGGATAAGGAAGATGTGATTTATATATACAATGGAATACTACTTCGCAACGAGGAAGAATGAAAAATGGCCATTTGTAGCAACGTGGATGGAACTGGAGGGTACATTTGTATTTAGGATCATTATAACTTCCTTATATTTTGCTTATTTCATCTCTCCGAAATTCCTTTTTGTATCTGGTAATATTCATTCTCCTGAACTCTTTTTTGTCTGACATGAGTATATCAACTTCAGATTTCTTATGCTTCTTGTTTGCATTTACTTATTTTTCCATCCTTTTCCTTTTGTTTTAACTTATCTGTGTATTTATATTTAAATTACATATCTTTATTAGGCTATATACTTGGGCTCCATTTTTTTTTAATTTTTCTTAAATAGTTTATTCTCAAGTTGGTTTCCATATAACACCCAGTGCTCATCCAAAAAGTGCCCTCCTCCATGTCCATCACCCCCTTCCCCTCTCCCCCACCCCCATCAGTCCTCAGTTTGTTCTCAGCCTTCAAGAATCTCTCATGGTTTGCCTCCCTCCCTCCCCCCCACTATTTTTCCCCTTCTTCTCCTTCATGGTCCTCCGTTAAATTCCTCCTAATCCTCCTACATGTGCAAACATATGGTATCTGTCCTTCTCTGCCTGACTTATTTCCCTCAGCATAAATAAATAACCCTCTAGTTCCATCCACGTTGCTAAACATGGCCAGATTTTGTTCTTCCTCATTGCCATGTAGTATTCCATTATATACATGAACCACATCTTCTTGATCCATTTGTCCATTGATGGACACTTAGGCTCTTTCCATGTTGTGGCTCACATGGCCATGTGGCATTTCCATGATACAGCACTCCTGTATCCCTTGGGTAAATTCCTAGCAGTGCTATTGCTGGGTCATAGGGGAGTTCTATTGTTAATTTTTTGAGGAAACTCCATACTGTTTTCCAGAGGGGCTGCACCAGTTTACATTCCCACCAACAGTGTAGGAGGATGACTTGGGTTCCATTTTTATCCATTTTGAGATTTCTAACTTTGTGGCTGGATTTGGGTCAACCTGTGGTTATTAATTTTTATGCATCCCATCCAGTTTTGATCTCCTTTTCATCCTCTTCTTTTTATGTATTTATTTTTTTGGTTGAGTGAAGATTTTTAATATTTCATTTATTTTATTGAGTATATCTTTTTGCCTTTCCTTTTCTGTTTATCTCTGATTGAATCCAGTTTCTTTTCCTGACCAATTCCAAATGAAGCACATTCAGTAAACTTTTAATTTAAGTAATATTTAGCTCCAAAATTTCCTTTCATTACTGTAGTGTAACTTCTGTTTCCCTGCTAATATTTCCTAACTGTTAATTCATCGTAGCCATATTTTCCTTTAACTATTTGGATGTATTAATACTGGCTGCTTTGAGCTTTTTGCTAATTAAGACTAGCTGAAACATTTGAGGGACACAGGCAAAATTAATATATGGGTTAAAATGTCTTGTTTTTCTTCATGTGTATATAAAAGTGTGATTATATATCAGACATTGTGGTGGATGTGTTGAGTCTTTTTCCAGAGAAATTTTGACTTCTCTACAGAGTAGAGAGCTTAGCAGGATTAAATCCCTAAACTCCATCTTCCTACAGTGGCCAGTAGTAAAGCCTCTGCTGAGTACCTTTAACTTTATAGCAACTGCCATCCCTTGGGATCCTTGGAGTCTCCCCTGTGCATCAACTATTCATGGGTTATTCAAAGACCTGGGTGAAGATTTCAAACAAATTCAGATTTTTGAACTCCCACCCTGTGACATTCTTTTTACTAGTATTTGCTTCCTCCCCCACCTTTCAGTTATTCTTTCAGTTATTGTCACTCTGTCCTCTGATTTGTCAAGCCAGTGGACTTGCAGCTTTACACTTGATCTCTAGCCACCCATATACAGGAAAGCATGGGGCGCTGTTTTATCCCCAGGCAGTAGAAATTCAGTGCAGTTATTTTCTTGTAAGGTTGAATCTCTTCCAGTTTCTGCCTATTTTTTTTTCNTTTTTTTTTTTTTTTTTTTTTTTTTTTTGTCTCTCTCCAGTGCCTTCAGTTGTATTTTATATTTTCAGGTTTTAAAAAATTTATCTGCAAGAGGATTATTCTGATACAAACTCTTGTGCCAATACCTAAAGTAGCTATTTTTGAAGCTAGTTTCTGAGGTTTACTCTGAACACACCTCCCCAACCCCAAACCCCTCTCTCTTCATCCCCCCACCCAGTATTTTTTGTTAGTGGCGTCTTTTTTTTGGTTTTCTCTAGTAAACTAACTGGCCTAAGTTTAGGTCTATTACTTTCATAAATATACCAGCCTCCACTTATGGGCTTACCCCTAAAATCTCCACTATTTTCAAAATTTCCTTCAGGGTTGAACTTTTCCATATTCTGTTTCTAATAAAGTTCCTTAGGGAATGTAGCAGCCGTCTGTTTTATGCACCGCCTCTCCTCTTGGGCAAAATCTCTAAGCAACAGTTTCAGGCCCTCGTTGGATGTGATGACATCTGGTTTTCTAATGTGGAAACTCCTCCATCTGTAGGCAAGCCGGGGTTGGTAATAACTGGCTCCCGGTATTCTTGGTCTGCTACCGGGGGGGTAGAACTCCTGCCCCACGAGTGAGAGTGGGGTTGACCTTTCAGTTACACTCCAAGAATTTAGCCTCTGCAGCTGAAAGACTAGCGGGGAGAGAAATGCTGGTGGCCTTCCCCTCACCCTGAGATACTGTGTCTCTTGAGGTGAGGGAAGAGGGAGCCTCACCTCCTGTTCCACACTCACCCAAGTGGAGATTCCAACACACTGAGCTGGGAGCTGCGGTTACTGGTTCTAGCTCAGGTGACACAGGTTTTCCTGTTCTTACGGGACTTAGTAAGTTTTCTTGGGAAAAGTTTCTTTGTTTGCTGTTTGCCTCTGGGACATAGAATGATTGTTTTTGTTACAATTTTTATCAGTTCAGATTGCTCCACTGGGAATTACATCAACAGGGCAGCTCATCGTGATGTTCTGGAAGTAGACCCCCCTCTTTTGCGTTTATAGGCTATCCTTCTGTTCTCATTGCTTTTTTTAGGCTGCTTTTTTCTCTTTCAGTTACTTTGACTCTAGCACACACAAATACTCATACCAAAGTCTATTTTAACCTCTTTTGCTTATTGAACAGAATTGTTTCCTGTCATCTAGGTTAATATATATATATATCCCTCATTGTAATGCACACAAAAAAGAACTCCTGTTTTCACATGTAGAGAATCTAATTTATTTTCTTCTGTGGAATAATTTGGCCTGCAAAGGAGGATAGTTATTGTGAAAGAGATAAGAATAAAGTTAGAAATTACCCACAGAGAGAAAATAAGGCAAGGAGCTAATCTCCATAACGTTTAAAGAACTCTTACCAAATAAAAAGAAAATGATAAAAACCTGGGGTGGGGGGCGGCAGGGAGAAAAGTAGCGAAAATACACACATACAGAGCTCTGGAAAAAGAAAGACAAATAGCCACTAACTACATGGAGAATACTTATCTCACTCATATTAAAAGAAATATAATTAAAATGACACTAAAATACCATAATTTACTTAAAGGTTCAGTAAATAGCCAAAGTAATAGCCACATATTTAGTTGTGAAGGATGTAATTCTCACGTTAGGGAGTCAGAATGACTTAGCCATATCATGGGGAATTTGGTATAATTACAGTATAATTACATTACATAGGCACTTAACCACTGCCCCTCAATCCCACTTCTAGGACTCTATCCTAAAATATATTTCTACAAATAAAAATAATATATGCATTTAGCTATTCCCTGGAGTGTAACATATAACATCAAGATATTAGAAACAATCCAAATGTCCACTAATAGTTGACCTGATGGGAAAATAATGATGAAGCATCTCTACATAAAGGTCTACTAAGACCACATTTATAAAAAGCATGAGAAGGGACACCTGGGTGGCTCAGCTGGTTAAGCATCTGACTTTGGCTCAGGTCATTATCTCACAGCTTTTGAGTTTGAGCCCTGCGTCAGACGCTGTACTGACAGCTCAGAGCCTGGAGTCTGCTTCAGATTCTGTGTCTCCCTCTCTCTCTGCCCCTTCTCCACTTGCGCTTGCATTCTCTCTCTTTCTCTCTCTCTCAAAAATAAAAATATTTAAAAAAAAATTTTTTAAGCATGGAAAGATTCTTGTATTCCTGGAGTAATTCCTAGTATGTAAGTTATTTACAAAGGTAAAGTGCCACAGAAAAGCTATGCAGTCTTTTTTTTAAAGGACCACTGGTGAGATAAACCAGAAACTAATAAAGAGGAAAATTTCGGAGGAAGAGTAGCTAGTGGAAGGGGTTGAGAAGAAGGGGATAGGATTGAACTTGTAACCTTTGAACCTTTGTAACTTTTTATATAAATTGTAAATATATAGACATGGATTCATGTTAAATGTATAATGGTCATGACATGAAAACATATTTATAAAAATATGAAATTAAAAAGTTTAATTAGCTTGCATACAGTTCATAAGAATCCTATATACAGAAAAGAATTATTTAAAGTGAGTTTTAACACAGTATTCCTATTGCCTGTATCTAGTGGCAAATCAGATTTCTTCTTTTTGATAACCAAAAGCTAATAAAGATGTGTTGAAAGGACATAAGACCCACCCTGAGTGACCAGTTGTGGAAAATGACATATTGTGAGCATCAAATAACAGAGAAATCCACAACTTCTTAGTTTAACCTAAAAAAAAGTGAGAGAAAAATTTTATTATCATTGGAAATGATTATTCAACTCCTTATTCTATTTTAAAAATAATTTTAATTTTTATTCATTTTAGAGAGAGAGAGGAAGAGAAAGAGAAACAAACAAACAAACAAACAAGCAGGGGAAGGGCAGAGAGACAGAGAAGGAGTCAGAGAAACTGTAGCAGGCTCCAGGCTCTGAGCTGTCAGCACAGAACCTGACACAGGGCTCGAATTCTGGAACCCTGAAATCATGACCTGAGTCAAAGTTGGATGCTTAACCAACTAAGCCACCCAGGCATCCCTCAACTCCTTACTCTTGATATTGGCAATTAAAAGGAAATTATTAATCATTTACTTTGGCTTTTTAAGAGAAATTGTAATTCTTCCCTAGTTGAAGAAAAAAATAATTTTGTTGTGTATGAAAGTGACAACTGGAAAAATCATTAATTTTCAAATTCTAATTTGTAAATACCTGATTTTTGAAGATTCCCCCAGTAGGTATTAAAACCTTTAGGAGAAATGTTTTTTTTCCCATCACTATAAAAGTATCAGTGACTGCATATTTGCTAATTGGGAAAGGAGTTAACAAATACACTCTATAAGAAAAAGATCTGGAAATCATCATCTTAAACAATCAGTCATATTTAACATTATTTGTAAGACAACCTGACATATGCTTCTTGATCTGATATTATATAAAGGACTCGTGAATATTTTTACCAAAATTGGCTAGCCTGATTTAATTTGGCCTTTAGATATAAGTTCCAATTTAGCAGAAATACAGAGTTTAGAAAAATTATGTTAACAGTTGGTAATTGCATAATATTAGATATTTATGAAACAATTGGTAGACTTTTTTTTAGAAAAAAGTAAGCCTCTTTTATATTAGAGGGGAGAAAACATTAAAAAATATTTATTTATTTTGAGGGAGAGAGAGAGCAGGGGAAGGGCAAAGAGGGAGGGAGAGAGACTCACAAGGAGGCTCCTCACTCAGCACAGAGCCCAATGCAGGTCTTAATCTCACAAGCCATGAGATTATGACTCGAGTCAAAATTAAGAGTTGGACGCTTAACCAGCTGAGCCACCCAGGCGCCCAAGGGAAAACATCTCTAGTAACCAAAAGCAGTGCAGGTAAATTTATTATATCTTGGTTAAAAAACTAAAAACCAAAAACAGTTGTGAAATACATTAAAGAAACAATTGGGAAGAGCCCAATGAGACCAATATGTTAGCTAATATTTAAGATTTATGATTAATATTCTCATATTCTTATGATTAAGATATTAATATTCTTAGGTATGATAAGCAGAATATTCTGATTTTAAAGAGATGTTTACTGGACTATTTGAGAATAAACTGTTATACTGTCTCCCACTAATTTTCAAAAAAATCTATTCACACATGAACATACACAAAAGATATCTAATAAAATCCCAACAAATATGGAGTCTTGCATGGATTTACTGGTATGTATTATGCTATTATTCAACTTTTTGTTAAAATTATTCATAATCAAAAGTATTAAAAATGCAAAATTAAATCATTTAAAAAGCGAAGTCAGAAAAGTAGATAAAAATAAACCATCATTTATTAAGTATTTATGTGTGTACATGTATGTGTATTTATAAAATATAGTCTTCCTAACATGAGTAAAATTCTTCATAAAATCTTGGTAAATTGAGGAGTTTAAGGATTCAATTAATTCCATAGCAATGGGAGTCTAGAAAAGATTCTGCCCATGGGAATATGATCAGAATGTCAGTTTGGGAGTGTTTATTTTGCCACAACCTTTAATAAGAATTGAAGTCAAGGAAGATAGTAGTGAATTTGTTTTATATTATCTTAGTGAACGTGTCCAGATAATATATAACTAGACGTACCTGGAGTGAGAATGTAAATAAAAGGAGGGAATAGAAGTTCAAGACATTGTGAATGTAGACTCTACATGACTTGGAATATGGCTGAAATTTAAAATTAAAGGAAAATGAACCAAAATATATTTAAGGTATAACTCTACATTACTAAAAAATGATTCAGTTACTAATTAAAACTCATTATAAAGTTTTGGGATTTTCTTGGGAAGAAAACAAAATTATTTTGGGGCATGTTGATTTTGACATGTGTGAAGATAAGTAGGTTATTGACAATAAACTATTGAACATTGTGACAGATCAGGATCTAGAGTGTCATCAACACAGAAAAAATAATTGAGAATAAAAATGAAGAAAGCCCCATAATAAAGCCAGCATATGTAGAGATGGCCTTTGGGGAAAGGCTTAAGTACTGAAACTTAGGACATTTTCTTTTTTAAGAAATTTTCTTTTTACAGAATAGTCATTATGTATATGTATACACACATGTACACATGTGTGTTTGCCATAAAGGTAGAGACATAACAAGTTAAAAAAAAAAAAACAAGAATCTTCTGTGCAGGCAAGAAAGAACAGTATTAACCAATAACTTTTAGGTGATTAGCCATGCTTTTGCATATTGCTGATTACAGTAAATATGAAACCAGGAATTTGGAATAAAGACCATCTTCCATTTTGTCTGGAGTTTGAACTTCCTTCTGCTTTAAGAAAGTCCATGAACTGATTCAGGTCTGCTCCTAAGAATAGAAGACTTTCATTTTACTGGCAGTAGTAGTGCTTGCTCTGTAGAAGCAGAGAACTTGAGCTTATTAAGTAAAGTCCTTATATTTCTTCCCATCACATAAAGGGAAAAAATGGACACACTTTGCCAAATTGAAATATTAGTGAATAAAGTCTCAAAGAAATCGGGACATTTAGTCTTCTACAAGCACCTACTGAACAATTCTACATGATGTATCAGTTGCTCTCTGTTAAAAAAAGGTCAAGCTTCCCAAGGATATTTGTACTGCTGCTCCTCTCTGTCAATAAAAGAGATGGGTAAATGCATGATACTTCTGAGAATAGATTTTAAATATTTGTTGAAGTTCATAAGTCTCTACTCAACTTTTATAGGACATTCTTCTGTATCACCAGTCAGAAATGTCATCAACATATTTTTTAATAATTTTTTTGGTCTTTGAAGTCTATCGGCTGCATAATTGTTTTCCTAATAGTTCTTTCTCACCAGTTAAGTCCTTAAATTACAGTAAGATTTAGAACACATATTCATTACTTAATTTACATGCCAATTGCATTAAAGACAAATGAATTTTTCTAGTAGGATGAAGGTCTCTATTTAGCTGTTATTTTAACCTAATGTTGATTGTTATTTTGTAGCTTTGCATAAGTGTGCTTTCAGGCATTGACATCAAGGTATGCTCTAGTAGACATCATTAAAACCAGCATCGATATTAAATTGGCATAAAAATTATCACCTATGATTATTTCTGAAGTTATCAGCAAATATCACATCAAGGGGATGTCAGTTTATTTTTAAAGATCCTGAAGAGAGAGCTTTATCATGAATAGTGTGAGCAGATATAAGATTAACTCACTCTAATTATCAACAAAACTATTTTTTTTTGTTAGAGGCAAAAGAATTAGACAGAGACTTTTAAAACTTCTGTAGCTCCTGGCAGCAGTACATCAAAGTTTCAAGACATTTTGAATTGTGGCACCAGGGTATTTTATTAGGGACAGAGAATAAGATAATGTATTCAAATGGTAATTGAACATGTTGCTTCTTAGCATCTGTTCACATGATGAAGTTAGTATTATCATAATTATACTGTGCTGTATCTGTAGTCAACATGAATAACCTATATCTTCCATCTCCTATATGTCCCATCAAAATTATTGTTTTAGTGACTTCTTTGTTCTGGAATGCCTGTGTGGTAGCCAAGAAGGGACTACAGGAATCTATTAGGATAGTGATGTATAAAATAGTATCTTAAATCTGAAATCCTGCAGTTTAAGTTTGGTTTTGCAGAAATAATTGAAAAACATATTCCATATTTTTGAATTATGAAAAGGATGAAATTGATTCTAAAGTTAAAATACTTCCCCCAATACAGGTTTAAGAGGAACCAAACTAAATTTACAGAAAGATAGAAGCCCTGCAGAAGTAGAAATGGATATTTCTAAATTTTAATGCCATATATCTGTAACTTTTTCTAAATATGAAAGCTCTTCTTTCAACTAAGCTTTAGGATACTTGGAATCATAATATTTTATTCCCTGGGAGGGTTACAGGACAGAAGGAGTAAAGTAAATAGCTTGAGTCACTTATCTACTTTTCAGGCCTTGGTTCAAGTTTAACCAGAGAAGTTAAATTAATGTTTTTTCTTGTTGTCAGGAAGAGTCACAAAGCGAAATTTATTACTTATAGCTTCTATCTAGTGTGCAGTTACTGAATTCAAAAGACCAAGGCACATCAGCTTCAGAAAAGCTATTTAGTTCAGTTGTGTAAGGTCTCAGGAATCCAAATTGATTGTGGAAAGGGAACAATGAGAGAATAAAAGGGTGGAAATTATATATTTTAGAGGAATTTACATTAGTATGTGTGCAATACAATATCCTCATCATACAGAGTAATAAAAAGTGAATGTCTCTTCACTATTTCTTTTATGCCTCCCTTGAATATTTTAAAAGGCTTGAGGGAGGTTCAAATCCCATTATACCTAAATTAGAATCCTAGTCTGGGGAAAGAGGGAGAAAGTTTAGTTTTCAAAGTCATTGAGCCATACAGAGTGCATGACAGAAAAAAAAAAGAACTCAGACCATGTATATTTTACCGAGAGAGAGAGAGAGAGAGAGAGAGAGAGAGAGAGCGCATATACACTGCCTTCCTGCATAATAGGCAAATGCAAATGAGTCATGGAAAGTTGCCATCTGTGTATACTGTTGCATTCTGCTGAGTAAAATGATTTTTAAAAGGGGCATAGGCCGGGGAATGGGTAAACAGGGACTAGAGCACCAGTTACAGGGAGAAGATTGTTCAAAAGCAAAATCTAACAAAACGTTATATATATATATATATATATATATATTTATTTGAAAAACCTCTGGAAGATAAGGCTACAAAATGACCTTTCTTCAAAGATATCTAGATATAATCTAAATACAGAGTAGTTTAGTAGCAAAACATCATACTTATTTACTTTCTCTTAAGGACTCAATAAAATGCCCTTAATTTAAGGATACATAATTTTTCCTCAGTGGATATCTGCATGTTAATTTAAGCACACAATAATTAAAAAGTGATCCTAAGTTGTTTTTATTATTATGCTAGTATCCATAGTCAAATGTAGTAAATGGCCTACTCTTCTTGACTTTTTGTTAAAGTTTCCAATTATGATCATGATTCAGTATTTAAGAAATCTTAAGGTGATGTTTGCCACATAAGTGTCAAATGTACATTTACCGTTTTTATCATTTCTAAAATATATAATCTGTTTGCAGAGTGAATTGAAGACAAATGATTGACCCAAATGGAACTCTTTTCACACATCTAGGAAAAAAAGATCAGTACCCTGTTTCAAGAAGGAAGTCCACTCCCATATCTTCCTTAGCCTTCCTCCAGGGAAAGAAATAGATTTCTTTAGAGTTTTAGAACTGAAAAGAAGCGTAAATCTAAGGAGGTGTTTGAAGCCCTGAAAAAATTGATAGAAACAGAGGAGTGGTTTTGTTTTTTGGGTTGTTCTTGCTGTTTTACTTTTTTGTTTTTTAACTGGGGATAAAGAAATCGTCGTCTTGTGGTAAATTCTGAACTCTGCCAAATACTGGTGGAGAAATGAGTCATTTCTCATGGGCAGAGTCCAGGATCCTCTTTTTACTTATCATTTGGGATGGGGGGATGAACAGAAGAAGAAAAACTATTGGGCAGAGTAGCCCTTGATTGATATGCCTGAGGCATTAACTCCCAAAGAGGTAAAGAATCACATATACCTGGGCTCTGGGAATAAAAGTCGAGCATCCCCTCTATACCATGTTTTTTATGTCTTTAGCCAGTTTTCTGATGCCATCAAAGCCAAGATTCTTGGAGAAGCTCATGGAAGGGGTGAGGGCCAGTCTCTAGAACAAGCAATATTGAATTTCTTGCCGGATGATCACCTGGTGGCTCAGAAGATACTAAATTTGAGGTTGAGGAATAAAGGAATGCAAAATTTTTCATGCCTATATTTTGAAGTATTAACAATGAGTGATGCAATAATAGCAAAAAGCTGACACATAACACAGTTCTGTCTGTAACTTTCCATTACTATTATTGGACTTTTAGTTTTATTTTATTTTTTTGCGACTTTAGATTTTCACAGCAAATGTTGTACTGGACAACGTTAAGCAAAGACTTTATTCAAGGCTCTTGCAACAGAAGAGGGAGGTCAGAACTCAGTCTGAGCTCAACTCTACTGAAACTAAGAACAGATGTTTTAGCAGCTGGGGTGATGGGAATCCCAGACCTATCTGTATTTGTTAATTGGCTTTGCCCAAAGAAAAGGTAAATTTTCTCTGTGACAGGAGGTAGTTTTATAAATTGGAGCAAGGTACCCAGTGAAGTTAGGCTCCTACTCTCCCACACAGACTAGGAGATAGGGTACTATTTTCCTTGATGATTACCGTCCAAACGTTCCCAGGTCCTTGAGAAAGACAATCCTGGACTGTCAAACTGACAAGAGACTTTAAACAAATTTACATCACTGGTGGTGATGGGGGGGGGTAATTTATAATTACAAGTGTACTAAATCTATGCTTTAGGGAAAGGGAGGCCGGGGACCTAGAGTTAGGAAGAAACCTGTGTAAAGTTTAACCAAACTGAAGGGAATGTTAAGGCTGTCTTGGTCTGTATGCAAAATCAAATACAAGATCAAGTGACATTTTATGAATCTGACTATCTCATGGAAGTATCATTTTCCTCTACTAATGTGCAATCCTGATTTTGGAAGTATTTATCACTCCCAATCTCAGCATTCTGAAAAGAAGCAAAACCAAGATAAATGACATTTTAGAAACAAATAAAATAACAGTAACCTTTATAAATCCCAAGGCCCAAATGACCAAGACTCTGCAGAGATTTGCATTTATTAAAGCATGGGCCAGTGCTTGTACATAATTAAAAAGGAATTGCAACCCTTAATTGTGTCTCTTAAAGAACATTAGAGGAGATTCATTTCATTACACACACAATCACTTTTCAAAACCTCTTTCTCCTCCTCCCAGTTCTCCCACTCAGAGTACTGGTCAATGAATCCCACGAAACTCTTACACATTCTCAACCCTAGGACTTTCATTCCCCACATTTTCTTTCTCTGAAATCACCCCCCCACCCCCACTACCACCACCGTCTATCTCTGTTTCCTCTCTTTACATCCAATGGTGAAGCACAGGGCTTTTTTTGAGGTATAGGTAATATTCTGTGTAGATCACACCCATTCAGGCTTCTTTAGGTCCTTTGCTACTCCCAACATTTTAGAATAATCTGCAAAATAAGATTAGATTGCTACATAGGAGACACATAAATTTCCGTTTTCACTGCTACTAATGTCAATCCTATTTGGGAAGTTTCACTTACATATGTTTCAAATTTAAATAAGCCAATTCATTTCACTTTGTTTTCTAAGAAATGAAGCAAAGTAAGTAAATCCATGGAGGCAATGTTGAAGTAGAAGGAGCCCATGTTTTAAACACTAATTTAGATGATATTGTAGAGTTCTCATTTAGTTAACTTGAGGGCAGGGGACGTATGTTATTATTTTTGATATCTGCTGTGTATGACATGATTCATGTAATATGGTAAAGATAGCCATGGCATAGAACTAAATGTTGGATTATAAGATCATATTCTTAGTTCACTTATTCATTCACTTAGTCATTTATTTAATAATGTTACCAAAAATAATGTGTGATTAATCAGGTAGGAGAATGTAGAGTGAACCTGAAACAGTCCTCACCCATAGAGAAGTTATAATCCACTGTATGGTTTAAGAGAGGTAATATAATTTTCCCTCTGTCCTTCAAGGTTCCTGGCTGAAACCCCCTCATTATAAAAGATTAATAGCAGAAAAACAAGTAGAAGTGTAAGAGCATGTATACCTCCTGTATACATAAGAGATACCCAAGAAAACCAAGTAACTCTTGAATGGTCACACTTGTTAACATTTCATCAGAACAGTGGCGTCTGTACTTATGATTAGTTTTCTGTTTAAGTGCTATTCACAAAGTTTACTTAATCTTCACTAAATAATGAATAATCTAGGGTCTGGAGAGCTCAGAGCCAGTAGTACATATGGAATATAGATCCAGAGCTGGGAGAGGAAGGACTCCATCCTGTCTTTCTTTTATTGCAGTATATTTCTGCATAAAACCCTGACAATTTGATAGTCGGAAGGAAGAGAATAAGGAGGTAATAGTCGACCCTCCCTACTATCAGTCCAAAAGCTCTCATTACTGTTTTAAAATATGCAACTTTGATTCTGTATTGTGTACCACCTGACTGCATTCTTTCTATGAGATTTCTATAACCTTACTTCTCCACTCCCTTTTTGGAAGGTTTTATTTGTTTTTTACTCTCACACATTTGTCACATTTATTGTGTACTTTTATACAGTTTTCTATGTCTTTTTATTTAAGCCTACTTAATCTATGCCACTCCCTACTTCTGCATCATAGCAAGAGGCAATGAGAGAAGTATAAGCAATGGGCAGCTAAAGCTTCCTCACGTTGTCTCCTAGAGATGAGGTAATGCTGTTTGTCAGTCCTAGCTGATGTTAGGTGAGACTGCGTAGATTTAAAACTACTTGATTTATTGTCTTGGTTGTTATAATGGAACAACGAAGTACTTCTAGCTTCATGCACTCACATGGAAGGGCTTGTTTAATTCTTTTAATGTAATCAATTTATTTTCCTTCTATCTTTTTCTTGGTCCAAAGCATTACTCCCATTCCAAATCCTGCCTGGGATGAATTTAACTAAAATACATGTTTTTCTTAACCACCTCTAATTATAATTTAAATTATCCATTTATACATGGTTCATTGATCCTCTTGAAGCAGCATCATAGCGTGAAATCATGTTTTCGGAGCCACATGGATCAGCACATGAATGGCTCAGTTCTACCAAATAGATAATGTCAATTAGTCAAATAATCTGACCTCAAACTAGCTTTATAGTTGCAAGTGTGTAAGCATTCTGTGATTCTGCCTGTTGTGTTTGTCTTTCCATAAAATGTTTTGATCTGTATCAATGTTTATACCTATATTTTTATTTTACCCTAATACACCAACACAATACATTATAATTCTCTTAATTAAGCCTCATATCTTCTTTTGGTGCAACAGAGACTTTCTATCAAAACCATCTATTTGACATTTTTGTTTTATTATTTATATACAGTTTAAAGAAATGATTCTTTTAATCTACAAGACATTTCTTTGTGATATCTGCTAATGCTTTTTATATTTAAAGTTATTTCACATTAAAAAAAGCAGGACAATGTCACTACATATGTTTCATTCTGTTTTATTCCTTTTAGTTTAGACATGAGTTCAACTTTTGCGATTTATTTTTGGTGTATGGTACAATGTAAACTTGTAATATAACTTTTATAAAGAATGTACCAAGAATACTGTTGATTAACAACTCTCCCATTGGTTTGTGATAGATTTTTACGCCTATTTTTCAGAAACTCAGAAATTGAACCTTATTTTTGAGCTCCTCTCTTCCTTCATACGTTGCATCTTTCCTTTCTTAATCAGTTTATTTTTCCTTCTCTATAGCCTGTAATTCCTATGTTTACCACACCAAACAGTTTCTGGCCTTCTTAACATTTTAATAGCTTAATCTTTCTAATAGAGTGTATTTTATTATTGTTTTCCAATTAAACTAAAATGATTCGAGTTTATTTTCAGAGTTAAGAACATTTACTGTTTCCACAGCTATTTCCACATCCTTCATGATCCACTCAAAATTCTATACAATGTTAAACTACTTGATAAACTACCAGTTCATTTTTTAAAATTTTTACTTATTTATTTTTTTTTAAGTATCTCAATGGCCAAATTGACTGGTTTCTGATCTGGATTTTTTTTTCTTAGCTTTCCTCCATTAGCATCCAGGGGGAAAAATATGGTACTTGGATAATTGATTTCTTTTTAAATCCTTGACATCAAAGAATATCCTTACCATCACACATGATAGAACATTTCCAACTTGGGAAATATTTTCCTCATAATATTGATAGAATTGCTATGTTGGCAAGTCAGATGTTATTCTTAGTTTCAATTATTTAACATGATTTTGTATTTTTTCACATTTGTTTAGGATCTTCCCATCTACACAGTAATTGGAACTTCCATAATGGCATATTTTAGTGTAGATCTTTTTGTTTTTTTCCATGTATTGTACTTGGTGATCTGTGAAACCCTTTAGTCTATAATATTCAGGTTAAAAGAGGTTAAATATTTGAAAATCTTTGAAAATGTTCAGTACTCAGGAAAAATATAAAGTTGTCTGAAGAGGAAAAATGAGCAGACTATCAAAGAACAAAAACAAATTTTAAAACATTATCTCCAACAGGGGCACCTGGTTGGCCCAGTCAGTTAAGCATCTGACTTTACTCAGGTCATGATCTCATGGTTGGTGGGTTGGAACCCCATGTCAGGCTCTATGCTGACAACTCAGACCCTGGAGCCTACTTTGGATTCTGGGCCTCTGGCCCTCCCCACCTCCTCTTTCTCTCTCTCAAAAAGAAAATTAAAAAAAAATTAAAGAAATAAATTATCTCCAAAAAAAAAAAAAAAAGACATAAGCCAATAGAATTTTACCTGAGTGATTTCAAATTTAGCAACAGCCACTTGTATATAACTTGATCTGGAGCATATACAATATAGAAGTCTTCTAGTTTATGTTCTGAAGCTATCTAGTTCTAAGTAGCTTGTGTAGAATGGCTTCATTTATTTCTTAGGCAAAATTATGAGATAGAGACTCTTATCAAATTTTATAAATAAATCATGATGATAAGAATCCACACTAAAGGGGTGCTTGGGTAGTTCAGTCATTTGAACATCTGACTCTTGATTTTGGCTCAGGTCATGATTTCACAGTTCATGAGTTCAGTGAACCAAGTTCATGTGTTCAAGCCCTGCCTCAGGCTTTTCTTACAGCACAGAGCCTACTCTTTCTACCTCTCTCTGTCACTCCCCTACGTGGTCTCTCTCTCTCTTTCTGTCTCTCTCGATACATAAATAAGCTTAAAAAGAATCCACGGTAATATTCAGACACTCTCAAAGGACTTAATGAATCAGGAAGAAATAGGGGAAAAGTCATTTTATATAGATTACTGAATACATGGAATTAAGTTGGGAAGAGGGTAGGATAAACAGTTTGGTGTTACCTAAGTTCATTTTTTTAAACTTTTTAAAAAACATTTTTATTTATTTTTGAGAGAGAGAGAGAGAGAGAGAGAGAGAGATCGAGCATGAGCAGGGGAAGGTCAGAGAGAGGGAGATACAGAATCTGAAATGAGCTCCAGGCTCTGAGCTAGCTGTCAGCACAGAGCCCGACACGGGGCTCGAACCCACAAAATGTGAGATCAAGACCTGAGCCGAAGTCTGACGCTTAACTGACTGAGCCACCCAGGAGCCTCACCTAAGTTCATTTTGAGGTGATTGTGCACCATGCATGGGGGATAACTAAGTGACAATGGAAGAAGTAGCTCTAATTCAATGAGAGCAGCAGGAACTAGAAACAGGAGTTTGGAAACATTGTCACATTGGGTATAAATGACATTTTTGGAAGTGGTATTAGTTAGCAAGAGCCTGTAGAAAAGAAAAAGAAGACAACAGACCCTAGAGCACAAGGGAACAACAACATTTAAGAGCTGGGTGATTGAACTTGGAAACAGTGAGGGGAAATGAGTAGTAACATTGTAATGGCAGTCAGGGAAGCTAGTGGAGGACTGAACTTCCAGAAGTAATTGATCTGTTGCATCAAATACCAAGGTCAGGATTCAGAAAGATCTTGACTTTTGGAATCATTAGATTTGGTTATTAAAGTAATTTAAGCATTGCAGGTAAATGTAGTTATGGATTGGGAAGTAAGTGGAAAATTTTAAATGAAAGCCGTGAATACAGATTACTTGAAATAATTATGGTGGAAGGAAACAGAATAGGGTCAGAGATCAGAGAATCAAGGTCTTCTCTTTAGAAACGGAAGGCTTGAATGTATGAAATGTTAGTAAATACATAAAGACTGCTGGCCTAACTTTAAAAAGCAGTAACAGCACAGCTTCTTGTGAGCATTAGGGACCGAGATAAAATGAGCAAAAAAGTAAAGGGTTTTTGGGAGTGAAAAAAAAGGTGACAATTAGGTAAACTGAAGCATGAAGATGTAAAGTGTGTTTCTTATGTCAGTAAAATAATGATTTCCAAATTTGTTTTAGATTCTTGTAACAATTAATTAACAGACTCATTAATTTTAGACATTTAAAGATAACATAAATGTGCATTTGGAATAATAATTTTGAAACATCCAAAGAGCATAGAATGACAATATTGATAGTGACTAGAGCTATTGCTTTGAGTCTAAATTTATATAAAATCTGGAACGTGAAATACAGTCTAAAGGGGACAAAAATCTTCTTTGAGCCAAGTAAAGCTAAATTTGATTTAGACTATAATAGCTTGAAATTGAATTTTGGATAAATCCCTTACACAAAGCACTTACTATAATTTAATTATGTTTTGCTTTTGCCATCTCTTCCTTACCCTTTCACTTTTTTTCTTAGTTTATTCCTCCTTTATCCAAAAAAGGACTATTTCACTAAAAAGCATACTTATAAATTTACTAATTATTTGAAACTCCTAAGTGTAATACTGTATAAATGCCAGAACATTATTAAAATGAAAAAAATTTCAGAAAGACTATATAGTGTGTCAGTTATGAAAACTTTACAAATAGATGTTTACCACAGTTCTATCCTGTTCATACATTTTCAGCAATATATATATATGTATATATACATATATGTGTGTGTGTGTATAGATACATATATATGTGTGTGTATATATACAATTTTTTCCTGTGTATTTTTTCACAGATTTACAAAGAAATAGACATAGTAATATGTAGAGATTATACAAATAAATATAGGTTTATGTGTCAACCTCATTTTATATTGTGGTACTTGTTAGTTCTTTTCACCAAATATTCTAGTTCTTCTCTTTTCCAGACATATAGTATGATTGTACTTCTGTTTGGGTGGAGCAGCATCAGTATCTTTGGCTAATGAATCTGGCTAGAAACGATGTGTGTCTCTGAGGGAAAAGAGATTAAATGCGACTGTGAAATTTTGAAGTTCTCACTTCTTTTGCTTATACGGTCATTGGTGATGCTCCAAATGATACCTGCTCCATCAGACTGGGTCCAGAGTGAGGACAATGGTGCAGGAGTGCAGCCATGGTTGACCTTTGGTGGTCTCCATGACCTATGGTGGTTTATCTCATAAACAAGACATGTGTTTGTTATTTTAAGCATCCTGAGTCTTGGATATTATTTGTTCAAGCTTCATAATTGAGTCCACAATGACCAATTCATTTACCTATCTTTTGAGAAATTTAACTGACCAATTAATTGTATTTCCACACAAAGTGGTATCCAGTTAAAGACTTCTTCACTTGGACTTTTATGTTACTTAATGAGAATAAGAACTAGAAGAATCCCTCCATATACATGATGGCATATTTTATCAGAATATATGTTCTTTTGTTTTACAAGTATATGTAATTCCTACTATTTTTTATGAATTTTGGACTTTTAGCAAGATTAGTAACTTTAGGGAGTCCGATTCTGCTATCTCTTTGGGAGAATCATCATATTTTCATGCTCTAATTTACTCTTTTAAAAATTAAAGAAAATCTGACTCTCCTAAGTAAAGGGCTAGTTTTCTGGTCCATATGTGCACAGTTGCCTTGTAGGTGTGAATTTAGGTGGAAGAAATTTCCACTCCTATCAGAAAATGTATAGAGCACTTTTTCTCAAGATGTGAAGGGAGTAGAGTAAAAGGCTTTTAAGTAAGAATTCCCTGCGTCTTAATCCAAATCTATTATTTACCAACTGTGTGAATTTGGGCAAATTACTTAACCTTCTAACATGCAATTGCTCTCATTTATAAAATAATACCTGTCTCCATGTATTATTCTGAGAATTAAATTTCATAACACCTATAGAGTATTTAATATGTGACACAGAATAATTAAATTATATATATATAAACATTTATATATATATATGAATATATATATATATGAATATATATATATATATATATTTTTATTTCTGAGAGACAGAGAGACAGCGTGAGCAGGGGAGGGTCAGAGAGAGAGGAAGACAGAATCTGAAACAGGCTCCAGGCTCTGAACTAGCTGTCAGCACAGAGCCCGACACGCGGCCTGAACCCACGAACCTTGAGATCATGACCTGGGCCGAAGTCAGACGCTTAACTGACAGCCATTCAGGTGCCCCTAAATTATATTTTTAAAAAGTATAAGTAGGTTTGTCAAGTAAATATGAAATGAACAAGTGTAAGATATTTTATTCAATGTATTAATTGATGAAAGAACCTGGAAGATATTAAGACTGGTTCACAGAGCATTTGAGGAGTGATATATTTATGGGCAGTTTAATAAAGGCATTTGAGAATAATGCCTCATGGTGGGCTAGATAAAAATCTGGTCACTGTCCTGCAGAACAATGAATAATAACCTTTAAAGTTATTTATTTCTACTGAACAGAAATTATTTGCATTTCTACTGGGCAAAAATCTACAAACTAACTAAATCTGTGAATTTTGGTTAATAGTCGTAAGAAATTCAAGTAATCTTAGCTTCTGTTACCAGATGCCATTAGTATTCCACTGGCATAGGTATGATCTTATCATTTCAATTTAATAGCCATCTTCCAGCCATCTATATCTGTGTCTATGAGTCTGAGAGCTTTCAGAAACTTTCTTCCTGCAAAACAGAGTTGAAATTCTGGGGAATTAATGCTCTCCCCATCTCCCTTAGCATCTTCCCAATCCAGGATGCAGCTCGTAACAATAGCTGATGGGAATGAATTGGGGTGTCAACCCTTTAACCTCCTTGCCCCATCAGGTTACATAATACCCTAGTGTATTTACCATGGTTGACCAGAGATTCTCCAGGAGAATAAACTCTAATCACCCACTTTAATACATAATTTATTTCCTACATTCTCCCCCACCCCCGCAACTTACTCAAATTTAGATGTTTTCTACATCTCCCCAAAACCAATTCCAATGAAACTCTTTGTCCAGGATCTGTTTCTGGAGAAGTCCAACCAAGACACCCAAATCCTGAGAAGACTCTAAAAATGTAACATATATTTCAACAACCAGTCAGACCTGTAGGGTTGTTGTGGACTAAACACCGTGATGTGCCTCAGTTAAGCCTGTTCTTCCAGGTTATACGTTCCTCTACTCATTCTCAAAAGAACAGGTAGAGGAACACTCTATCCCCACTTCTCAACCATTGAACAAATGAGGTCTTATCTCCCCTGGGACACTTTCATAGAATCTGGTGTCCTTTATTGTTTTGTGTGATTCTTGTTTTTTTCTCCCTACTTGTTTTTGTTATTCATTATTGTATAGAACATACTACACTGTCTTATACTAATAGGCAATAGACAAGTATTACTTGAATATTGTTCAATAAATAAAGGAAGGGAAAGAAAAGCACAGATAAAAGTAATGCTTTCAACTTGTCAAGGATCTAAATACAACTATAGGCACTTCTCATTAAATATATTTTTTGACAAAATAAAAAGTGAAAATAATGTGGGGCACTTGGGTGGCTCAGTCAGTTACAAGTGGTCAGCCTCTACACTGACAGTATAAAGCCTTCTTGGGATTCTCTCTCTCTCTCTCTCTCTCTCTGCCCCTCCCCTGCTTACTTGGTGTCTCTCTCTCTCTCTCTCTCAAAATAAATAAATAAGTGAAAAAAATAAACTTATATTTTTAGTAATAATATTCTTGGAGTAGTTAAGAAACAATATACCAGTTTTATACTCCTTCACCTACTTTCATTTCCACATATAAATTCATTATGCTAATTATAACTGACTTTATGATATACTTTAAAAAAGAAAATAGAAGCCAACTGATAGAGACCTATAAGTAACCTATTAATTTTACCATTAGACTTTTTTTTAAGTTATGAAAAGCAAACAACTATTACAGGGTACTATATAATGGGGAAATTATAGCCCTAGAAACTCTATGCAGAGAATCTCATTTAAGTTGCATGATCTAGGCTACTGAGTCCCTGATTATTCCTCCTTATTGAATGTTTAAATTTTATGTGTAGATGATAATTATTTATGTGTTGCATTTTTTCTAACTTTTTAATGTTTACTTATTTATGAGAGACAGAGACAGAGAGCGCACACGCCTGAGCGAGTACATGAGCAGGGGAGGGGCAGAGAGACAAAAGACACAGAATCCTAAGAAGGCTCCAGGTTCTGAGCTGTCAGCACAGAGTGGGGCCTGAACTCACAAACTATGAGATCATGACCTGAGCTGAAGTTGGGTGCTTAAGCCACTGAGCCACCCAGGTGTCCCTATGTGCTGCCTTCTTAGTAAGAAATTACCTAAGAAGTAAAGTTTATATTTAAATACATTTATGTCCTTGTAATTTGGAAATAGAGGAACAAGGTAATTATTTCTAATAATTGCTCATCTGTAGCTTGTTGCTTTATATATACAGAAAAATTACAAAAGACATGAGACGTCTATGTTTTCCCACAAATTATACAATGCATTTTTATTAACCCTAGTTACATATAACATACCCACAGATATATATATATATATATATATATACACACACATATATATGTATTTATTTATTTTTGAGAGAAAGAGAGAGAGCATGAATGGAGAGGAGCAGAGAGAGGGAGAGAAAGAATCCCAAGCAAGTTCTGTACTGTCAGTGTAGAGCCTGATGCTGGGGCATGAGCTGAGCTGAAATCAAGAGTTGGATGTGTAATTGACTGAGTCACCCAGGCACCCCAAACCAGGTTATATTTAATAGAATTTTTTTGGTGACTATGATTTCTTTGTTGATATATCTGTTTTATATTTTCTTTGATTATTATTATTTTAAAAAAACATTTTCTTTATATTGCTGTTATGACTGGTCCATGATAATCTAAAATGATAGATCTTAAAATTTCAATCCATAATATCATAACTAAATACTTTAAATGAAATATTATTAATAAATTTTAAATTTGGATATTTTGTGGACATGATAGATTGATATCCTGAGGATATTATTAGATGGTGAACAGAAAAAGATTCTAGTGCTTATTTTTAAAGTATGAAAACTACTTATATTATCAAAATTTTAAAAAATACCACAACAAAATCAATCACCTATCTTAATGCAGTTCAGCAAGGTCATTTCTTGTAGGTTAATGTAACAGAATTGTAGTTAGCTCAAAAACTTTCTGGCAGCTCTAAAGAAGTTTGGATTTTAGAACTTCCCTTGCTCATTTCTTTTTGGGAAGGGGGGAAGGGAGGAGAAAGCTGTAGGTGAGCATTGATTAAATGAACGATAAGGTCTTTGATGGATCGATTTTTTTTCACGTTTTTAATTTAAAAGGTAAAACTTTCTATCAGAGTTTAAACTGAAAATTATGGCTGAGATAATAGAGGTCTGATTCCAGTGCAAGTTAAAGAGAAAAAAGTTGCTGCTCAAATGTCAAGACATCTTGTGGCCCAAGATGATTAAAACTAAACTGTTTGCTATATGAATCCCAAGGTGCAGCTATATCTCAGCTTTGATGACATTTAGCCAGTGACTTTTCATAGCTTGTTAATAATGTATAGTTGTCCCTATATAAATTTGCAGTGACAGAAGTGGCCGTTTGGAATGGAGCAGTTAATGAGATTTATTCTTGACAGAAAATGCATATTTGAAAACTATTTCTAAAAAATCAAGATTGATGTCAAAAGAAATCATGTATTTAACAGACAATGGCATCATAACCATTTTCGGGTGTTTAACCGAGATCACAGAACTTTGTCCAATGATATACGCTCTATTTTTAATCAAATTTTATATAGCCCAACCCCCAACCTCCTCTGCTGCTCATTCTACGTATCCTGAATAAATCAGAAGACTTCACATTACAAATCACTTTCTCAGGGGGGACTTTCTCACCTTTCACTTGGTTAGTTCCACAGAATTCATGTAAGTTTTCCATCATAATGCTAACCATGTATTTTTATAATAGTCTGCCTTTCTCACTAGACACCACTAGCATGTTACTTAGCAAATTTTTACCTTTTACTGAGTCATTGAATCAACATTAATGTGTGCATTATGTTGCATAACATGTGCATTATGTTGCCCAAGTGAGAGCTTTTACTAATTTATTAGACAATGAATTGAAGTCTTACAAGAAAATTTAAGTGCATATTCTGACCATCCAATATTAATCTCCTATTAAGTATTTTGCCCCAGTAGAAACAGAAAACGGCTGTTTTTAGTCATGTCTGTACCAATATTTTAATTTAAATCCTGAAGTATATGCAAATAATGCATAAACTATGAAATGTTTAAGAAAAGACTGAATGCAGAAAAGTGAATATAAAAAAGGAAGTGACTTTACAAGTTAGTTACTAATATTTAACATCATTTTTTGCAATTATTATTTAATATATTTAGCTATAAAATTAATAGATATTTATTATGAATATCTCAAAAATTGAGTGAAAAAATGTCAAACAAATTACTAGGCTGAAGAATATGAAATTGTGACATTAATAGGTCAAACGTGATCAAATACAATTTCATTTTCAGAACCCAACAAAATAAATCCCTAACAAGTGAAATAGTCATTTGTTAAATTTTGTTGCAGTTCCATCAACATGATCATATAAAGATGCAGATTTGTTTGTTGGCTGCCATAACTAAGTACCACAAACTGGGTGGCTTAAACAAGAGAAATTTATTGTCTCAGTTTTGTGGCCTAGAAGTCCAAAAGCAAGATATCAGCAGAGTTGATTCTTGCTGAGAACTGTGAAGGAAACTTCCGTACTTCTCCACAGCTACTAGTAGCTTCACACATTCTTTAGCTTATACATTGTGGCTTCCCTGTCTTTCATGATCTTCCTTCAGTTTGTCTATCTCTGAGTCCAAATTTCCTCTTTTTCATAAGGACACCAGTCGTATTGGATTGGACCCCCTTCTAATGACCTCATCTTAACCTGAATATATCTTCCAAAGATCCTATTTCCAAACACGGTGTTATATTCTGGGAACTGGCGATAAGGCCTTCAATATCTCTTTTGAGAGGAACAACTCAACCCATAACAATATGCTTTATAAAACTATATGAATGCGTGTTAAAAATATGTACAACACATAGAATTTTATACATAGTTCTCACACAGTCTATAGATAGACTTTGCAACCATGAGAGTTAATTACCACACACCATGTCATACTTTCCTTACCTGGTCTTTATAGCTAGTCATATGGATGGTTTCCAGTTACTTGATATCAAAAGCTATACTGGGCTGCAGTTCTTATCTGGGGCTTGAAGTCCTTTTCCAAGTTCACTGGTTTTTGGCAGAACTCATTTCCTTGTGGTTGTAGGACTGAGGCACCATTTTCCAATCAGCCAGGGAACATTTTTAGTGCCTTGATTCCACCCTTAGATTCTCTCCAACATAGTCCTCATGTTCACATGTTTTGCTTTCTTCATTCATTGTGAGTCTTTCTGCCTCTTCTGTGACCAGTCATAAAACAAACAAACAAGCAAACAAACAAATAAAAAACTCTCTGCTTTCAAAGAGCTCACTTGATTATGTTAGGCTCACTCCAGATAATCTCACCATTGCCATGCAACTTAACATAATCACAGAATATTTCATTATGGTTACAGGTTGCACCCACACTCAAGGGGAGGAGATTACACCTGATTGTGGGTCAGCTTAGAATTCTGCCTACTGCCGGGGCGCCTGGGTGGCTTAATCGGTTAAGCGTCCGACTTTCGCTTAGGTCATGATCTCGTGGTTCATGGGTTCGGGCCCCGCGTCGGTCTCTGTGCTGACTGCCAGCTCAGAGCCTGGAGCCTGTTTCAGTCTGTGACTCCCTCAGTCTCTGACCCTTTCCTGCTCATGCTGTCTCTCTCTCTGTCTCCTAGAAATTAAAAAGAAAAAAAAAAAAAAAAGAATTCTGCCTACTGCAAATGTTCTCATTAGTTCATCTTTTTCTTTTTGACGATAGTTTTCCTAGAATAAATTTCTGGGAGGAAAATTGCTAACTCAAAATAAATGTAAATTCATGTAAGCTTTTAAACATATTGCTGAAGTCTAATTTTCACTCCCACCAGTATATTTAGAGTACCTGTATATCAGTGCTTTACCAGTAACAAAAGTTTATCTCAACATGAAAACCAATACACACACATTTATACACACATACACGTACAGACACATTTTCTTCTGAACCATGAGGGAAGTTTGTAGGCATGTAGTCCTTTACCCCTTAATACTTTCGGATTTCAAAAAATTGAGAATATTTAATTATTCGTTGCAATAAATTATTAATTTGGTTATTAAACTCCATTCAATACTTTTTCAAATATATAGGCTTTAGTCCAATTTTATCAATTATCTCAATAAAACCCTTTAAATAATTTATTCATTCCATGTCTCCCTCTCCAGGATCTACTTCTGGAAGTCATTTAGTTATGTCTTCTGGAATCATTCATCAGCCTTGCTTTGTCTTTCATGACTTTGATTTTTTGGATGAGTACAAGACATTTACTTTGTATAATCTACCTCAATTTTGGTTTGTCTAACACACACAACTTGATTCAGATTATACACTCTGAGGAAAAATGCTAGGTTAGTTATGCTGTGTCCGTCTCAAAATATTCCTTTAGGAGGTACATGTTGTTGGTTCATCACTGTTTTTACAAGAACTTTGATCACTTTCTATCAGATTTCCCCACTGAAAGGTATTGTCTTACCCTTTAACTAGTTAAATGGAAGTTACTTTGTTACTAAGTACATATCCTGTTTCTCATCAAATTTTTACTCATTAGTTTAGTATATTTGAAGGATGCCCTGCAAACCTGCCCATCCAAAATCCAAAGTAAATTTTGTCTCAATATACACACACACACACACACGTGCACACCCATAAACACACAATTTTAAAGTCATTCACAATTTTTTAAACATTTTTTTTTTTGTGAAAGGGTTCTTTGACTAGTTCTGCCTATTTCAAAACAAGTTTCTTTTTGTTACTTTTAAACCATACTATATACAAATGTACCAAAATTTTTTCTTGAAAAATCCCCAATACATTTTCACTTCTAAAAATATAAA
Organism: Hyaena hyaena; assembly: GCF_003009895.1. Lineage (NCBI taxonomy): Eukaryota > Metazoa > Chordata > Mammalia > Carnivora > Hyaenidae > Hyaena > Hyaena hyaena. Next base: position 200,098 of record NW_024081801.1, on the reverse strand, counting down.
AATATATCCTTAATGATGGCATTTTGTAATCAGTAAGTCATAATTTCCCCCTCTTTTCATCCCCAAATCATTACTTCATAAGATAAGATTTTCAATATTATTATTTCAATTATTTTAAACATAGCAGTCAGATATTATAGCCTTGTCTTCATTTTTGGTAACATCCATAAGAAATTTTAAAATATCTATTTTTAATAAAGATTAGCAAGCAGTTTCTATTAGAAAATTTTGGCACATGGAGATAAGAATTTAACTTGTCTATCTCAACATCATCCCTTCTTTCACTTAATAATGTAAATTACAATAATCACAACACTAATAAAAAGAGAGCACCAAAAAAAAAAAAAAATCACCAGCACTTAAAAGTACCTTAATTTTCATAACATTCAAATAAGTACATTTTATATTTATTTTTTCATTTCCCCATTTACTATTTGTCCTCAAAAGAGACCTGTGATTTTAGCTCAAACATAATTTTGAAATTATAGATGAAAATAGTTACAGATATTTATAAATGTAAAATATGTCATTTATCACAGTCATATAACTGGTAGCTGCTTGAGCCATTATTCATCCTGTGTCATCTCTATGTCAAGAATTCCAAAGCCTTAGCTCTTACTGTTGCACAGCCTTATTATTACACACTACTCTCTCTTTATTTCTGTTAAATTGAAAAATCATCTTCTGGAGAACTCATGTAATCAATTTCAGATCCATAACTACATACCAGACTGATGTTCCCTGAAAGAATCCAATTTTGCAATTTATCTAAAATAGTTCTACTTTGAGTTGTTTAAACACATCATTGGAATCTTAACTCTACTGTTTTATTTGTTGATTCAAACACACGACTTCTCTGGTGTCTGGTTTTCAATGTTTCATTGCTCAGATAATGATGCGTTCATTAAAATTTCCTAATCGTTTAGTGTTCATTGTGGGCTTTAGCATGGAGATAGTCCTAAACCATTCTATTAGTCGAATAGCAAAGAGAAATGGTAAACACTATTTGTTCCCCTAAATTCAGCTATCTCATAAAGGCTTAGCTGGTGTAAAATAATAATGTTCTGATGAATGGAGTCCTAAGTGATTATTTCTAGTTATTTGCTCACTAAATGTGATAAGGGATTAAAAAAAAAAAAAAACTTTAGATAGCAAAGAATTACCAAGAAAGAAGTTTAGACAGCTGACATGCTGGTGTTGCATTCTGCAGGCTCATATAGAACTTGCTCCCATCCCGTATATATTTTTTTGTTTCAGAGCAATTTTGCACAGATAAATGGTTGTCCTAAGACTGATAATATTACATGAGCTATAGTTGTCAAATGCAAAGAAGAACTCAGATCACCACATTAACCACATTAAAATTTATGTTTAGATCAATTCAAATAGGCTAAATCAGGAATTGGTTTGCAAAACATTTTCCCATAGATATTTCCCTGATTATCATGTTTTCATAATGTCCTATTATGATGTTTTACTACTTATTTGGTTATTAGAATGTTCAAAATGGTTAATAGTAAGTATAAATCTTAAAGCTATATTAGCTTTGTAATAATTCTTATAAATGAAGTTTCTGTCTTTAAAAGTATATATTCATTAGTGTCACTTTGAACATTAAAAATAAAAAATTATATATTCTCATATGATTGTAACTCACAAGAGAAATAAAATTTTCAGTCCTAATTTCCCTTATTGGTGCTCACTCACTCCTTACATCATGATTTTTTAAGTCATACAAACAACTGTATTGAGATCTGGTCAAATTCAATAAAAAAAAAAAAACCAAAACCTGAACAAATTCAATTAAAAGCATACGTAGAGTTTTTATGGCTCACAAAACCTAGAAGTTCATTTATGAATCTAATTTCAAGCATAGCTATATCCTGGTATGATTCAGTCCAGAAATTAATTCTCTATTTACTTTTTTCCCTATATACTATATTGGCTTTATTCAAAAGGGATCTCTATATGTTTAATGGAAAACTGCTTTTGATAACTTTGAGCCTCCAAAATCTCAGGCTACCATTTGAAAGAAAGATGGAATCAACTCATAAGAAAACTAATCAGCATTGCCTGAGTCATATTCTCACCGCCAAACCAAACAAGATTCCACATTTATTTGATTTTCTCTCTGGACTATATGATCTGTACCATGTCAAGGGGCAAGACAGTATAAGTCTTTAAGCAGTTCTATTGTGATGATATAGTTTTGGAATTATATAGAAGTATATATATATATATGTACATATAATACAATTATATGTATACCTATATATATCTAGATCTGCCAGCTCTACCTGGTTTGGCAGATTTTCATTTCAATTCAACATTTTTCATAAAGTAGAAATGTTCACATAGATAACTGGAGGAGATGCCAGAAATCCTAGCTCCTTGAACATAGCTCCAAACCTTGCCTTCTGAGCTGAGTGGTCCCCATAGCCATTTTTCCAAGATAAGACACTAATGCTCAGTGAATATAAAGAACAGTAGAGAAGACTCAACAAAATTTTTTGTCTCATCATGAAGTATAATTAGGGCTATTTTTCTACCCTTTGCATGAATTTTCAAATCTTCAGAGTTGGGTTTTCCTGTATAATCCTTTTCCAACAAAATCATGCAGAGGAATTTTAAATTTATGCTATGTTAATTTTATAACATAAACTTCTACTTTTGAGGTTTGCATACTGAAATTTTAAAAAATGCATAATCCTAATAATTAACCATAATTTTAAAAGCCACAATGTTGACCAAGAAAGAGGTTTATATATAATACTAGTGTCTAAAAATGGAAACTTCTGTGAAGCTATTCTGAAAATAGCTTTTAGTTTCTAAGAACTGTCATTTTTTTTTCATATTTTAATATGTTTAGCTTTACTTCAGAATTCATGTTTATGCTTTTCCTTCATGTTAGTGTATTCCTAGCATTTTTCCGATTGTTATCTAGGGCTAGACTTCTTTTGATTTACAGATGAGAAGCAGGGATTATGAATTGTGTCTCCCAAATTCCTTATGTGACTTTATTTGGAGATAGAGTGTTTAAAAAGTAATTAGGTTTAACTAAGCTAGAAGAAGGTCATAGAAATGGGACCTAACCCATTATGACTGATGTTATTATAAGAAGAGATGATGAAACAGACTGAGGGAAAATCACATGAAGACACCGGAAAACAAACATTTACAAGCCAATTAGAGAGGCCCTCAGAAGAAACCAACCCTGTTGGACACCTTGATCTTGGACATTGGATTCCAGAATTGTGAGAAAATACATGCTTGTGTTTTAAGTCAGCCAGTCTGTATTACTTTGTTAGGTCATCCCTTACAAACTAAGAGAGTGGATAAAGAAGTGAACAAGAAAGGAAATTCCTGAAGCAACCAAAGCACTGTAAAAATATAAAATTGCTGGGACTCCTGGGTGGCTCAGTCAGTTAAGCCGTCATGATCTCACAGTTCTAGAGTTCAAGTCCTGCACTGCACTCTGTGCTAAAAGCATGGAGCCTGCTTGGGATTCTCTACCTCTCTCTGCCCCTTCCCTGGCTCTCCCTCTCAAAAATAAATAAATAAACTTATTTAATAAAACTTATTTAATAAAATTATATATATATATATATATATATATATATATATATATACACACACACACACATATATATAATTGTTAGGGTGCCTGGGTGGCTCAATTGGTTAAACATCCAACTTTAGCTCAGGTCATGATCTTGCAGTTCATGCATTCAAGCCCTGGCATCAGGCTCTTTGCTGTCAGCACAGAGCCCACTTCAGGTCCTCTGTCTCCCTCTCTCTCTGATCTTCCCGCCACTCTCAAAAATAAACAACATATGTATACACACACATACACATGTGTGTGTGTATGATTGTTAAAGACAAAATTAGCAGATTAAATATCTTGGTAAATAAGCTGATATTAAAATGGTATTTGGTAGGGAACTAGGAAAATCTGTGTCATGTTCTTAACGCCCTTAAAAATCCCAGAGTGAAGAATAATGGTTAGGGAAGACTACTTGGAAATGAGGATACTTTGTTTTGAGACTATGGCTTTCCTGCCCGCTCCCCAATACAAACTATTTGATGATAGATGGTTTCGGGGAGGATTCTTTCAGCCCAAGATGATATAGTCTAAAAATATACAGGCTGGATGATTCACTCCTAGAAATCTCCTAAAACACCAAAGTAATACAAATGTTAAAAATTAAAGGCCATGAAAAATTGAGAGAATTTGCTTGAAACCAGACAAGAGGTTTTTCTTGTAAAGTAACCAGTTGTGTGACATTTAGCAAATCTTAATAACTGAAATTTTAAAAGTATACTTTTATTGATTTTAATAAGCATTAAATTTGTTAATTTGTGTATTTCATTAAAAACACAATTGAAATTCTCAGCATTTTAAGTGTAATAGAGAATCTTGTTATAACTTCTTTAGGGAAGCAACAGGTAGCTTTCTATAATCGTGTCGTTTGAAAAAGAAACAGTCTGCTCGAAATTTATTTTTGTATGTATATATACATTAAAGTTTGAGAAGCACTTACACAGATCGTGTTCTCTCACTGTAATGTATTTATATTAGAAATAAAAAATGGGGGCGCCTGGGTGGCTTAGTCCGTTGAGCGTTCGACTTTGGCTCAGGTCAGATCTCACGGTTCATGGGTTCGAGTCCTACATCAGGCTCTCTGCTAACAGCTCAGAGCCTGGGGCCTGTTTCGGATTCTGTGTCTCCCTCCCTTTCTGCCCCTCCTCCCTTCATTCTCTGTCTAGAGCTCTCTGTCTCAAAAATAAATAAACTATATAAAAAAGAGAAAGAAATAAAAAATGAGGAGGCACCTGGGTGGCTCAGTCAGTTAAGTGTCCGACTTTGGCTCAGGTCATGATCTCACAGCTGGTGGGTTCAAGCCCTGCATCAGGCTCTGTGCTGAACGCTTGCTCAGAGCCTGGAGCCTGCTTTGGATGCTGTTTCTCCTCTCTCTGCCCTTCCCCACTCATGCTTTGTCTCTCAAAAATAAATAAATGTAAAAAAATAATAAAATTTTAAAAAAATTAAAAAAGAAATAAAAAGTGAAAATATTTTATAGTTATTTCACAGCTATGAGTTTTATAGAATTCATGACATATTTTTCATTATCCATCTTTTGCATAAATGTGACTCTACTATGTAAATCAGTTTCTATAATTGGAGCTTGGATTTGTTTTTTCTTTACTCAGTTTTCTAATAACAAAATTACAAACTAGAAAGAATGATCCTCAGGAAATATGCAGTTTGGTAAATAAGTAGAGGTCAGAACAGTTAATCAGCATTTTAATAAGCCTAATAGAAATCATAGATGCTCTTGAGAGAAATAAATTATCTACATATAAACAATCACACAGGCATTTCTTAAAGTTCAGTTTATGCAGTGATATGTTAACTATGATATGATTTAGGCTGATGAGTGGTCAGTTTTTTAATTCACTTCTATTATTTCCTGGAATTATAAAAGGCATACATGTTTATGTTAGAAAATTCTTCACCACTTTAGCTATATTAGCAATAATAAAGACTTTTAAAGAATTTCAGAAATTTGATTCCATGCTGAATTAAAAAATACATCCAAGCTTTAGCTTAAAATTAAACTCCAAAAACAGCAATTATCTAGAAAGAAATATACTTTAATACATTTCCATTTCTCTGCTATGCCTTGTGGCAAGATGGAAAATAGGTAATGCCATGATGCAAGGTTTTTAAAAACATATTTCTATAAAGGAAAGTAGAAGAGTGTAATTTTTTAAACTTATTTATCTAGAGAGAGAGAGATAATAAGCAGAGAGGAGAAGAGAGAGAGAAAGAGAGAGAATCCCAAGTAGGCTCCATGCTGTCAGTGCAAAGTTCTGTGCAGGGCTCAGTCCCACTAACTGTGACATCATGACCTGAGCTGAGATCAAGAGCTGGATGCTTAACAGTCTGAGACCCCCAGGTGCTTTGAGAAGTATAATAGTTAAAATGCATATTACTGTAACTAAGTACAAGGGATCTTTCTTATGCTGATATTTCTTATTTAGTGCAAATTTGCTACATCCAGCTGTTATAGGATTGTATAGTAAATTGAAACGTTCACTTTTAAGATTAATCCCAACTCAAACATGCCTCTTAAGTAAATTTTACCTAGCAAATGAGGAATTATGAATCTTCCCCTTGGCAGAAGATGCAATATAAATACAAAGGGAACCCAACTTAAAAGTAGAATTTACATTCCTACCAAAGATTCAGAAACTTCTAAAGCTGACAAAAGTTCCATTGGGGGAATTACTTCAATCATACACTATGCAACAGACATTAGAGAGAGAGAGACTAGTCAAAATTGAAGAAGAGAAAACAAGAGTGATTATATGAGAGGCCATTCAGAGGATAATAATTTATATATTAAAGATTAATCAAAGGAGAAGCAAAAGATACAATAAGAAAATATGGGTTATGTTGAGGTTTAGGGGCATGTCAGAAACAAAAAAAAAGGCTTATAATCTTATTTAACAAAGTCCCCATTTTATTTTATTTTTTCAAGTTTTTATTTAAACTCTAGGTAGTTAACATATATAGCAAAATTGATTTCAGGTGTAAAATTTAGTGATTCATCACCTACATGTAACACCCTGGGCTCATCACAAGTGCTCTCCTTGATACTCATCACCCATTTAACCCACTCCCCACCCAGCTTCCTTCATCAACTCTCAGTTTGTTTTCTATAGTTAAAAGACATTTATGGTTTGCTTCCCTGTGCTTTTTTTTTTTTTGTCCTTCCTCTGTGTTCATCTGTTTTGTTTCTTAAATTCCACATATGAGTAAAATCATATGGTACTGTCTTTCATAATACACTCTAGCTCCATCCACATCATTGCAAAAGAAAGATTGCATTCTTTTTGATGGCTGAGTAATATTCTACTCTCTCTCTCTCTCTCTCTCTCTCTCTCTTTCTCTCTCCCTCTGTGTGTGTGTGTGTGTGTGTGTGTGTGTGTGTGTGTACACATATTCATCAGTCTATTATCCATTCATCATTTGATGGACATTTGGACTCTTTCCATAGTCTGGTTATTATTGATAATGCTACTATAAACATCAGGGCACATGCACCCCTTGGAATTGGTATTTTTGTATTCTTTGGATAAATACCTAGTAGTGCAATTGTTAGGTCATAAGGTAGTGCTATTTTAACTTTCTGAGGAAACACAATACTGTTTTCAAGAGTGACTGCACCAGTTTGCATTTCCATCTACAGTGTAAGAGGGTTCCCCTTTCTCCACACCCTTACCAATATTTTTTGTTTCCTGTATTGTGAATTTTACCCATTTTGACAGGTGTGAGATGATTTTATCATGGTTTTGATTTGTATTTTCCTGATGATGAGTAATGTTGAGCATCTTCTCATGTGTCTGTTAGTCATCTGGCTGTCTTCTTTGAAAAAATGTGTCTTCTGCCCATTTTTTAACTGGATTATTTACTTTTGGGGTGTTGAGTTTGATAAATTCTTTATATAGTTTGGATGCTAACTATTTATCTGATATGTCATTTTGAAATATCTTCTCCCATTATGTAGGCTGTAATTTAGTTTTCTTGATTGTTTCCTTTGTTGTGCAAAAAACCTTCTTATCCTGATGAAATCCGAATAGTTCATTTATGTTTTTGTTTTCTTTGCCACTGGAGATGAGTCTAGTAAGAAGAAACTCCAGCTGACATGAAAGAAGTTGCTACCTGTTTTCCCCTAGCATTTTGATGGTTTCCTGTTTCACATTTAGGTCTCTCATCCATTTTGAGTTTATTTTTGTGTATGGTGTAAGAAAGTGGTCAAGGTTTATTCTGCATGTCACTGTCCAGTTTTCACAACACCATTTTTTGAAAAGAATTTTTTTTTCCATTGGATATTCTTTCCTACTCTGTTGAAGATGCATTGATCATATAATTTTGAATCCATTTCTGGGTTTTCTCTTCTTTTCTGTTGATGTATATGTCTGTTTTTGTACCACTACCATACTGTCTTCATGACTACAGCTTTGTAATACAGCTTGAAGTTCAGAATCATAATGCTTCCAGCTTTGCTTTTTTATTTTTTTCAGGATGGCTTTGGCTATTTAGGGTCTTTTGTGATTCCAAATTTAATATTGTTTGTTCTAGCTCTGTGAAAAATTCTGATGGTATTTTGATAGGGATTGCATTAAATGTGAAGATAGCTTTGGGTAGTGTAGACATTTTAACAATTTTTGTTCTCCCTATCCATGAGTATGAAATGTTTTTCCATTTCTTTGTGTCCTATCCAATTTATTTCATAAGTGTTCTATAGTTTCAAACATATAGATCTTTTACCTCTTTGGTTAGGTTTATCCCTAGGTATGTTATGTTTTTAGGTGTAATTGTAAATGGTATCAATTCCTTGATTTCTTTTTATTCTGCCTCCTTATTGGCATATACAAATCCAACAGATTTTTGGACATTGATTTTATATCCAAATTTACTGAATTTATGTCTAGCAACTTTTTGGTGGAGTTTTTGGGTTTTCTACATAGAGTATCTTGTCATCTGAAAATAGTGAAAGCTTGATTTCTTCCTTTTTGGTTTATATGCTGTTTATTTCCTTTTCTTGTCTGATAGCTGAGGTTAGGACTTCAACCATTTTGTTAAATAACCATGGTTAGAGTGGACATCCTGTTTATTACTAACTGTATAGGAAAAGCTTAGTTTTCCGCATTGAGAATTATATTAGTTGTGGGTCTTTAGTATGTGACCTTTATGATGTTGAGGTATGTTTCCTCTTTGTTGAGGATTTTAAGTATATTTTTTGTGAAACCTCAAGGAAACTTTGGAAATGCATATATTTTAATGTTTTAAGACTTTTTCACAATTTAATGTGAAATTCTGATCCTCTTTTTAGTTTCTTTACACTTTATAACTCTGCGATAGCTTCCATCATATGTAAGTATGTAAATACATATAAATACAAAAATACATATATACCATATGGCTTACGTGTACGTAGTTTTGAAATAAAATACATTTGAAATATTAAAATGTGGAATGTTAAACAGCTCTAACACACTATCTTTCCATCATTACTCAGATAGTTACTGTTTATTCACAGAAAATAAAACTAGTACAAAACTTTCCCTCTCTATGAGATGACCTCTAGGAGCAACATATATATATATATGTATCCATATACATAGACAAATGCCACAAAGTGTAAGACATTTGTTAAATGTAATATGGGAGTGGGGGTGGGTGGGAGGAAAAAGCTGGTTGTTGGAGGAAACTGTTCTTCCTGGGTTGTGTAGTCATGATAGAGATCTGGAAACTGCTTCATAAGGAATAGGTTGAGAAAGTTGGCAGGTTTCCCAAAGAAATGGGCAAATTTGTGACAAAATGAAATGTATTTTCAAAGGCTTAGAAAATGGATTAGAAAGCCCATGAGTTTCTGCTGTTAAGAGAATGTCATAAAAAGATATTTATCATCACTATAATAATACTATGGCAAAATGTTTGACACTTTACAAATATTTAAAAAATAATGGTGGTTCAAGGTAATTTACTTTTTGTTAAACAAAACTTTTGAAAAATTAAATGAGTTGCTTTGTAAACTCTTATGTTCTGTAATATCGGAAAGGTCCTGAAGAATCCTACTATTTCTTGAATATGTTACTTAGGCAATTTCAGCACTAAAAATTGTGGACTTCAAATAAAACTTTGAAAAGATTTCATCAGAAACTTCTTCCATACCTGAGTATCTGTATGGATCAGAATTTGGACTGACTCTTTCCATGGGGAATATTGTTTCCACTGTAATCTCCTAAAATTGTGCCTGCCAAGCAGATTCTTTTTTTTTAAATTTTAAGTATAATTAACATAGAGTTACATTAGCTTCAAGTGTATAATATAATGTTTCAGAAATTCTATACATATCTCAGTGTTCATCAAGATAGGGTGTACTTCATTTCTCTTTATATATTTTACCCATCCCCCTGCTCATGTCTCCTCTGGCAACAACCAGTTTGTTTTTTGTATTTAAGTGTCCATTTTTTTTTAAATCTCTTTTTGTTTATTCCTTTATTTTGTTTCCTAAATTGCATATATGTGTGAAATTATGTGGTATTCGTTTTTGAATGACTTACTTAGCATTATACCCTCTAAATTCATCCATTTTGTTGCAGATGGCAAGATCTCATTTTTTTTTATCACTAAGTAATATTATTCTGTGTATGTGTGTATACATACCTCATATTTTTTATCCATTCAGTAAAGGATGGGCACTTAGGTTGTTCCCATATCTTGTCTATTGTAAATAATACTGTGATATCATAGGGATGCATGTATGTATATTTTCAAATAAGTATTTTTATTTCCTTTGGGTAAATACTACATAGTTGGGTTTTTTTGTATTTTTTTGTTTTTTTCATTTAAATTCAGGCCAGATAGAGAGCTCCAATCACTGGCAGCCTAAAACTAGTGTCTATCTTGTATGGTTTTGGGGATTGACAAATGTATATAATGAACTTGCAAGGTACCTTGTACATTATTTACCCATTATTACTATATGATAATATTTTGCTAGCTGGGATATAGCAGTTTACTATAAATATTCAAACTTTCTTAATAATAACTGAGCATTTTGCCTTGAGAAAATAATTTTGATGACAATAGAGTAATATAGACATAGTGATACAGGTTATAATAGGTTAGGGTAAGTTTCATTGCCCAGGTTGGTTCTGTTTTTTTTTTTTTTTTCATATTATCTCTTAAAAATAATTCCCAGAGGAAGAGTCTACCTTCTTTTAAGTTAAATGAATTATTCCTAAAAGCAGAATATAGAAGAAAAAATTTCTCTTAACATATTAGCTCAGTGTAGTTTAAGTGTATTGAATTCTTTCCTCCATTTTATTTTTTCTTTCTTTATGTTTTGAGAAGTTATGTAATATACAAAATAGATTGAGACTCTATATGTGGCATTTGTAGCAGTTGCTTTTGTTGCTTTTATCCCATTGCATCCATACTCATCAGTTCCTAAACACATTTACTATATCTCACTTCAACGTTATGCCTTACACTTTTTTATTTTTTCTGCTTTTGTTTTTGTTTTGTTTTTTGAAGCTGAGCTGAGTTTTGTTTTTTGAAGCTCAGTGAAGCTTACTGAGTGTACACCCATTAGCCCCTCCTAAATCAGTCTAGACTATGAATATGTTGATGCCATGGAGACAACCCTTGACTAATGAGCAATAAAAGTCAGTGGACAATTGCTCTGCTTCTCAATCATTCCAGAATACCTTCTATTGTGCCTTCCTCACAGACCTCCAGAAGGTTCTCATTGAATGCATAGTTGTATATTGCTGTATAATGAATTTCCCTCCCCCAAATCCAAAGACTTAGAACAGCCAGCATTTATTATCTCACAGTTTCTGTGATTCAGGAATTTAAGAGTGGATTATCTAGGTGATTCTGACTCAGGATATTTCATTAGGTTTCAGTCAGGTCATTAGCTGGGTTAGTCTTATGAAGGACCTGCGTGGGCTAAAAGGTCCTCTTCCAAGTACAGTCATGTGGTTGTTGACCAGAGAATTTAGTTCTTCTCCACATGGCCTTTTTCACAGATACTTGAGTATCTTCATGACACAGCAGCTGGTTTGCCTGAGAGAACCAAAGAGAGAAGAATGATGAAGCCACACTTTGACCAGATGCTTACTACACATTAGCAATGAATTATGAAGTAAAGCCTAAACTCAATGAGAGAAGAATTGGGCTCTATGATTTGAAAAGGATGAAGAGTTTTAAAACCACTACAGTGGGACTTAGCACCATTACACACAGTGGCAAAGAGCTAAATAGTACATTCCTAGATGACTCTCTTATGTTCCCGTTTCATTTTCCCTACGTCTTCATTGTTGCTTATTTGCATCACCTCCCAAATAAGGAACCTGTGTTTAAGTCCATGTCTCAGTTTCTGCAGGTGGAGCATCCAAAACCAAAACAACTTAGTAGTCTGAAACTTAACTAAGCTCTCAAGAGTAAAATTTGAAGCAATGTTTTATTGAAAACTGATATGAAATGAAATAATTCATTTTGATTTTTGTGCATTCATTATCACCGAGTTGTAGTTATTATTGTTTCCTTTTTATGTAAATTATTTTACTCTCCATATATGGTTTCAGCAGCTATTTAGACAATATTCTGATTTGTAAAGTGGCCTTACAAAACGTAGATTTATGTTATAGTAATTGCCTTCGAGGAATATTCTCTTAATTTGTATGCATAATTAGTAGTAATGATAATAGAATTAACCAGGATAAAAGTAAAAGTTTTAAATTAAAAATGGCCTTTAAGATTAATAATTTAGGTAATACTAATAAAAGTACTTATTTTTCACATTAATTAGGATTATACTTCATGCAATTTACTTAAGGCTATAATAAAATTAAATTACACATTAGCAATTACATATAATAATTTAGATTTCAGCCTATCACCATTTCTGCAACAAATCAATCACAGGAGTTTAAAATATCTGTGTTTTTAAATATTTAGAAGATATAGTGTGCTCAAATGAATTGTACAGAAGATAGTGAGATAAGTAACATAATATCAAAAGATATCTTTTGAACATATAATCACAGACACTGTGGTCAGGTCATTAGTTTTGCCTTCTCACTAGGATATCCCCAGCTTTTCAACCTGGTGTTCCTGTTATTTTCCCAGGAATCAGTAGTTTACTATATCAAAATATTTATAAAATCAAAAGGAGTGAAAAAAGTCAATGTGTGAATCCATAGTCATTCACATAAATACGTTAACAAAATATTTGGATTCCTTCATCTAGATCAGTTACATAATCATTTCAGTTCCAGTCTTTTTATCTAGTATATCATCCAGGACAAGGAAGACATCAGAATGAAATAAGAGAGATGTAAAATAATTTTATTTTGTTTTGCCTATGGCTATTCTCCAGAAATATGGTTACTTACTTGAAAATAAGCCAACAATTCCAGAATGTGTGAATTTTTGACTAAGATATAAGTAACTACAAAAATTAAGCAGAGTGTGTGATTTCCTAGTAACTAACTGTGATCAATTACATAAACTATAAAGGGAATATCTGACATTCAGAGGGATAGATACTTCATAATTTGTTATATTCTATATGCTTCATATATTTTTTAAAAATTTTTGATAGAGGACTAGTGAGGGAGAAGCAGAAAGAGAGGGATCACAGAGTATGAAACAGACTCCAGGCTCTGAGGTGTCAGCACAGAGCCTGACATGAGGCTTGAACTTATGAGCCATGAGGTCATGATCTGAACCAAAGTCAGACACTTAACCAACTGAGCCACCCTGGTAGCCCATATTTTTGTATATTCTAAAGCAAATGGATTTATGTAAAGTCACTAGTTATTAAAGGGAAAAAGGATAGATCACAAAAAAGAACTATGAGGATTCTGAAATTGCATGAAGTGACTTATTTGCATATTTGATACTTTTTAGCTATTCTAACTTGAGAATTATGGGCTTCACTGAGATTCCTGATACTGAATAAATGCTCAGCTTCTGAGCATTTGAAGTTAGTATTTTAATGTTGATGCTGTGCCAATGAAAAAAGATGCTAAAATATGGTTGCTCCCTTAATAATTATTAAACAACATCCTACTAAATTATGCTATTAAAATCTGGCAAATGGAATATTAGATACTGTGACCATACTACTTTCTAAATTGGAAAGTATTTTGAAGTAAAATAAAGGTTTAATAAATGTGTATTACAATATTTGATTATAATACATCTCAACTAAAAAGAAAAAGGTTTCTGAATAGAACTGATTGTGTGGGAGGGAAATTCAGTTTTTAAGTACTACTTATTATTTCTCACCCCATTGGATGATACCAACATTATTTTATTTAATATGTTTGCTGAGTTTCCTTGTTATGTGCTTCAGAGTTTAACTTGATAAATGCCCCAAGTGGTTATTTTGTTGTGGTGAATCCATAGAGCTCCCCACAAACAAGAACAATAACTGACATGGATTATGTTTAACTCTCTTTGAGGAAGAAGGACAGGAAGATAATGGAATAGAAATACCACAATGCTGATCTTAGTAAGTGTGAAACAAAAATAGCCATATCAATAGAACAGTATCTGCAACTAAAGTCAGGATCTACAGGAAGAGCTTGTAGAGGAAGTAGTGACCAGCAGAGGGCTTATAGAAGAGTGTCCAGGCAAGGTTATTAGCAGAATAGCTACAAACCATACTGAATGGTTCTTTTTGCAACTTGTCTTCAACAGATGATGAAGCAGTATTTCCCACTTTGAATGATCACTTGAGGGTAGCTCCTACCACTTGCTAATAGAAGTTCAAACTAACTTTTTTGTACCAACTACTCGATGGAAGTATGATGTTGGGCCTCTCTGAAAGTTTCCTTTGAGTTCTCATTAAAATAATTTTGCTTTCAGTGTTTTAAATTGCTATGCTTTGTAAGTAATCTATATTTTGTGCCCTTTCCCCTAGTTTTGTAGATCAACTCTTGCATGAAAAGCCTAATGTGACAGTTTCATGATTTAGTAGTTTCTCACTAATTTTTTAAAGACTTTTTTGGCAGTTTTAGGTTCACAACAAAATTCAGAGAAAGACACAGAGATTTCCCATATTTCCCATACACCTCCTGCCTCCCCCCACCCACATGGCCTCCCCCATTATTAGCATCATTCACTAGAACAGTAGATTTATTACCAAGGATAATATATCCATTATATATCCATTTAATATGCAGAATATTTTCACTACCCTAAAAATCCTTTTACTCTGCTTCTTCATCCTTCCTCTCCCTCCCCCCCACTGGTAAACAACTGATTCTTTTATTCTACTCATAGTTTTGCCTTTCACAGAATGTCATATAGTTGAAATCTTACAATATGTAGCCTTTTCAGATTAGCAATGTGAAAATTAAATGTGCATTTAAATTTCCTTCATGTCTTTTTATAGCTTCATACTCTTTTTTGCAGTACCAAGTAATATTCAATTGCTGTAAACAGGCCTTTAATAATGTGATTAAGTGTGGGAAGGGGGCAAGCACTCCATAGTCCTATGATTAGGGTCAGTCTTTCAGTGAATCTGTCTCTGGACTCTGAACTTCACAAATGTTTCTCAGATCCCATAGGTACAACAGAATGGCTAGAGTGGGCTGGAGTTGGGTATTTCCCTTTCCCCACATAGAAGGCTAAAATTAATTGGAGCTGGGTATTTCCCTTTCCTAGGTCAGGTAGGTTCTGATAATATCCCAGCAAGTCAGACTCTGGTTAGCTAGCTTCTTCTGAGAGCAGCTCTTATTAAGAACAGAATGTTCTGGGGGTGCTTGGTGGTTCAGTCATTTAAGTGTTTAACTCTTGATTTCCACTCAAATCAGATCTCACAGTTTTTGGGATCTAGCTCCACATCAGGCTCTGTGCTGGTTTGTGCCTGCTGGGGATTCCCTGTTTCCCTCTCTCTGCCCCTCCCTTACTCATTCTCTCTCTCTCAAAGATAAATAAATGAACATAAAAAAAAAAAAACAAAAAAAACAAAACAGAATGCTCCAGTGTATTTCAAATGGTAACTGTTCCACCTTCCCCTGTCAGAAGCAGGAGGAGATTTTTCTCTGATATTTACTGTTGGAACTGGGTCAAGCTGCTGAAGGTGAAACTCAAAATCCTGTGGGATCTTTATATGACTCAGTCCCTGCACAATTTTCACTCTCCGGCTTGTTCCACACCATGTCTCTAGCAATGCATCAATTAAAGTTCAGGCTTTCTTCTCAGGTTCTGGTGTCCATGTCAATTTCCTTGTGTGAGTCTCTGCCAGTAAGTCAGGACTCCGTGTATTCCCCTGTCTCTTCAATCTTGGGGTCAGTGGTTTGCCCCATTCTTAGTCTTGTGTGGACTAAGAATAGCTTAATTTTTCAATCTTTTCAGGTTTTTATTTGTTAGAACAGAAGTGTCCTTATTAGTTGCTTAATGCATATTTTTGTATAAACAAATCAGGTACATCATTTAAATATGTCAAAAATCCTATTCAGAAGTTTCTAAGGTAAATAGGTATATTTGAGATAAATTGCCTATAATATCAATAGAATATCTCAATCATTCCATATATTAAGCATTATTCTTAGTCATGGTACAAATATTTTTGTAGAGTAAAGGGCTAAAAACTGTTACACATTTCTATATTTTAAGGATGTATGAGGCGCTTGTGTGGCTCAGTTGGTTGAGAGTCCAACTCTTGATTTTGGCTCAGATTATAGTCCCAAGGTCATGGGATCAAGTCCTACACTGAGCCTAGAGCTCCCCTGAGATTCTCTCTCTTTCTTTCTCCCTTTGCCCCTCTCGCCACTCCCATTCTCTTTCTAAAACAAAAAACAAACAAAGCAAAAGAGTAAAAGGGTGTATAGAATCTTCTAATCATTCAAACCAAGAATATAAAGATCACATAACCTTGCAAGAAGAGTAAAAGTTTAATGGTAAATGTTTAAATTAAAATTATAAGCCCTTTGCAGATTACAAGAAGAGGACTGTGTTCAAGCCTGAAATCAACAAGTGGGGATCATGCCAGGAGAGCAAGGCTTGTTTAACATTCATAAACCAATCTATATAATTAATCATAATCACAAATAATTTAAAAAATGTATAATCATATCAGTCATAGTACCATATCATGTATCATTTGGCCATATGATCATATTAGCAGATGAATAAGAAAAACCATAAATTATATTATTAGATGCAGAAAAATCATCTGAGAAAAGTCAAAGTTCATTCATGATAATGGTGGTCAAAAATCTAAGAATTGGTAGGAACTTCCTTAACCTAATAAGATATTTACAGATTTGACAAGAATAAATTGAATTGTCTTTATTCACAGATGCCATAATTGTCTTTTTTGGGTACCCCAAGGAATCTACTAACTTTTTTTCCCTGGAGTTCTACTAACTTTAACACCCCTGGAGCTAATAAGCTGGTATAACAAGTTTGCAATATATAAGGTGAATACACACAAATCTCTGTAGCAATGAACATTGGTATATTTGAAAGAAAGAAACAGAAAACAAATACCACTTACAAAACAACCATCCCAAAATAAAACACTTAGGTATAAATCTAACAAAATACCTATAATATCTGTATGTGAAAAACTGCAAAACACTCATGAAATAAACATGATCTAATTAAATTGAGAGGTATTTCTTATTCAAAATCTAAGTAAATGGAGAAATATTTCCTTTAATGTTTGTTTATTTTAAGAGAGAGCATGAGCTTTGGAGGGGCAGAGAGAGAGGGAGAGAGAATCTCACGCAGGAGCCATGCTATTAATACAGAGCCCGATGTAGGGCTCGAACTCATGAATCATGAGATCATAACCTGTGCTGAAATCAGGAGTCAACACTTAACTGACTGAGCCACCCAGGCACCCCAATGGAGAAATATTTCTTATTCCTTAATTAGAAGAGTCAATATTTTTAAGACGTCATCTTTTACCAACTTGTTTTCTCCCCGACTTGATCTATAGATTCAAAACAATACTCCTCAAATATCAGCAAAGTTTATGTACATAATAAAGTTTATTTTATATACATATATTTGTATATATTCTTCCTAAAGCTAGGAATGCATATATACATATGAAATATATATTATGAAAAATATATATGAAATATATGTGTGTGTTAAATGAACCACGTTTTTTGTATTTGCAAAAGGCAGTAAAAACATATATATAGGACATTATGAAATTCCAGAGCCATCATTAGGACCCAGCTCCCGCAGTTTACCAGTGTGGAATCGTCCCCAAAGGCTGGTCTGCAAACAGGCAGGCGAGCAGGATGAAAGTATTCCCTTGATTGCCAGAATTTCTCACAATAATAATAATATTTAAGAGAACCTTCCTTTAGCTGGATAACCCTGCATAAACAGGCAACACAGTTAATCAAAATGTAAACATATGGTTTTCTGACACCTGTGTTGCAAATTCAAAACTAGTTGCAACCCAGAACAGTTTCTAAGTTATCCCACTACAGTGATTCTTACACTTTGCTTCTTTGCTGCGTGATCGCTATGAATCTTCCCGCATTCATCATCTTCTCGATCCTGCTCAAATGTCTCCGGGTATGCTGGTAATTTGTCTTTGGGGCATTCTTCAAAGTAACTGCAAACAAGTTTCCCCACAAACCACTCTTTGTATTCTTCAGGCATCTTGCATTCCATGCGGTTTATAGTGTACGTTGTAGTGGTGCTTTAACAAATAGCAGAAGTAGTGAATATTGTAGCCACATTTCCAAGGGTTATTTCTGAGCCACAAGAGTTTCAAAAAATACAAGTCTTCTAATACTCCATAGTCAAAATTTCATAGACTTTTGTTTGATAATTCTAACTCTTCTAAATGTGTGAATCCTAAAAAAGCATCAGGATCTCTGAATTCAATGCCATTACTACTGAGGTTTAATTTTTTTTAGCTCATGAATATCTTCAAACTACTTGGGTTGAAGCTGGTTGATTTCATTGTATGACAAGCCAAGTTTAACAATGGAGGGATGTTCTTTGGAACTATCTTCAGCTCTTCCTGTTTGCAGTCCAGCATTTGTGTGTAATTGTAGCAAAGAGAAGAGTCTGCCTCGAGCTTGATGATTGGGGGGTCTCCCTGACACTTGGGGTTCTGGGTCTAATTGTTCCCTTTATTCTTGCATAACTATTCAGATTTTATCTGTAGCAACTTTTGTTTTTTAGACCTTGTGGGCTATCACACTTGGCATAGTTCCCCAAATTCTGGTTTCTTGGAATCTGCAACACTGAAATAAGCATTTCCATTTCATGAGTACAGTGCCACAGGTTGTCATGTGTGTGTGTGTGTGTGTGTGTGTGTATAGATGTGTGTATATATATATAGAGAGAGAGATGTGTATATAGATGTGTATATGTGTGTGTGTGTATATATGTAGATATTTGTGTGTATATGAGTGATAGCAAGTTACCGCCTAAAATATAAAACATACCAAGTCCATGACACCACAGTTATGTTAGTCATTGTCCCATTTGAGATAACTGTAGGATTGGAGTCAAGAATTGAAATGGCCCTGAAGTTAAGAATCAGATGGTAGGTATAGTTCCAGTATAGAAATCTGCACATTGAGATGGGCCCAGAGTGAGAAGAGATACATGTTCAATCAAGGATTACTGGTTTATCAGGCCTAGGTGATATATATACAATTTCAAGTAAGGATATCTATTTCATACAATTATAATTCATACATATATTTCATACACATATATTTCACACACATATATTCATACATATACTTCAATATATTTCAAACATACATTTCAAATACATATCATATACATATTCATATATAATTTTATATATACATTTTGTATGTATATGTATCAATATATATGAAATACATATGAAATATGTAAGTATGAAATATTTATGTATTGCATGCTTGAACCTTTTCTTGCTCCAAGCCCATCTCAATGTATTTTTTAAAGTATTAAAAAGCTTTTTTTATTGTAGTTTGATTTACAGCTATTAATTATCAATAGTACAGAATTGATCAAAATATCAGTATTTCAATTTTGATAAAAATATTATAGATAAAAACTTGGAATCCACTGGACATATATTGTAAGGACATAAGTCTAAACGTCTAAACCAAACTGACTCCATGACAGGCTTTAAGTTTCCCCTCTAAACTAGAAGGCCTAAGTTCCAGCTTCCCCGAAACTATCAGGAAGTTACACATTGCCCAAGGCAGGAGAAACCACCCTTGCAACACCCAATCAGGAAAGGCCAGTGACCACCCTCCACATTACTAAGGGAGAGGCCTATAGATAGAAACTATAGATAGGACCCTGTTACCTAATGTTAAAGTTAACCCATTAGTCACAGAACAAGACCCTAGGCTCGTTCTGTAATTGGTTGAATTTAAAGGTACTCTAAATGTTGTAATTGGATCCCGCCAAAAGTAATGAATACTCTAGACAATGTGTATGGTTAAACCCGCTGTCAATGATGTTGAATAATTATGATTGGATCACTATTCCCATGCCACAATTTCTGTAACTCCCCCGTCACAAACCCCATAAAAACCCTATTCTACCTTTGTTCGGGGCTCTCAGCATGGATCCACTGCATTGGTGAGGTCTGGGAGCCTGAGCTTAAGCTCGAATAAACACCCTTTGCTTTTGCATACATGACTCGGACTCCTTGGTGGTCTTGGGATTTTGGGGAGATCATGATCTGGGCATAACAATATCTGTTAAGAAATGAATGGGCCCTTCCTCTTTATAGTATCCATGGATGATTTTACTTATTGCTTATGTGACTGAAGACAACAGCAAGTCCATTCTTACTTTCCATTTTCAGAGATTAAGCATTGAGAAACCTTGTTCACATGCATAAGTATGGGGAGGAAGAGGAGGTTTGTTTGTTTGTTTTTAAAGTTTTTTTTTTTTTGAGAGGGGTGAGGGGCAGAGGGAGAGAGAATCCCAAGCAGTCTCCCCACCAGCAGCTCAGAGCCCCTTATGGTAATTGAACTCACAAACAGTGGGATCGCTGCCTGAGCCAAAATCAAGAGTCAGACAGTTAACCAACTTAGCCACTCAGGCATCCCTAGAAGGAGTTATATTATAGCAACGTCATTCACTTCTTTAAACTCCTTCCAACAAATTTGCCAAAAATCACACCTTTATCAGTAATCAAAGAATCTGTTTTAATGATTTTTCAGCTAACAGATTGTTAGCTTTTCCTTCAGTTTTGTCTCAAGACAATATATATATATATTTCATGAATATATATTTCATATATATATATATGAATGTATATGAAATATGTATATATGAAATATGTATATTTGAAATATATATGAAATTTATCACCTAGACTTGAGAAACCAGCAATCCTTGCTTGAATTTGTACCCCTTCTCGCTCTGGGCCCTTCTCAACATGGGGGTTTCTATGCTGGAACTATATATATATATTTGGTCTTACATTCTTTCATTTATATATATATAAATATATATATATATATAAATGGAAATCTGTTTTATGTACAGTAGTTGGCTCTATCAAATAATCACACCAAGGACTTCTGGTAATGTTCCTTAGATAGGTTCAGGTGAAAAATTAGGTATTTGTGCACTTCTTTGACTACCATACTTGAGATTTTGTTCTGATTTCAGTTTGAGGCCATGCACACAATTCAAAATATACATAAACTGGGTTAAGGTGATAAAAATGGGCTAAAAGAAAGCACGAGATTTGGAACAAGTAAAATGTGTATTTGCTTGCTTTAGGGGCACCAGTGATCAGTAAGTGCTGTGCATGTCTCAGAGCTCTTTTACTGTAGTGTGAGGGGCTTCTCAACATCTCTGGTGGTTTTGTGGTGGGTGGACAAACAGCATATGTGACCTGCTGGATGCTTTGCTGAGGGTTCATTTCTTCTCCGCCTCTCCTTTCTTGGGTTCCTGTTTCAGTTTGTAATCAGCCAGGGCAGCCTTGACTGCATCTTCAGCCAGCATGGAGCAGTGCAGTTTCACAGGGGGAAGGCAGAGCTCCTTGGTGGTGTCTGTGTTCTTGATGGTCAGGGCTTCCTCCACCACCTTCCTCTTTACCCATTCGGAGGCTAATGAGCTGGAGGCGATCGCAGAACCACAGCCAAATGTTTTAAACCTGGCATCCACAATCTTCCCCTTTTCATCTACTTGAATCTGTAATGTCATCCAATTACCACATGCTGGAGCTCCCACCAATCCAGTTCCAACATTTTTGGATGTCTTGTCAAGGGACCCCATGTTCCTAGGATTTTCAAAATGATGAACAACCTTCTTGTGATAGAGCCGGGCTGGAGCCAACAGCTCCTGAGTGGGCATGCGGGGGCTTCAGAGCCCCAGGGAGGATGCTGGCTGCCTCCGAAGGCCGGCTCCAGCCGCCGCTGTCTTGTGGGCTTGCATCTGCGCAGGCTGAGCGCAAGACATTTGTTGGTTTGTTTGTTCATGATTTTTGGTTTAATAAAACACTTTTCCTGGTTCACATTGTCTGGTGGGGACTGTTTGAAACTAGACACATTCTTAATTCCCCATGAGCTATACATACCTGTAATACCCCAATTGCAAACAATTAAAAAAAAAAAAAAGCCCAACAATTTAAGCCTGTTGTCTTTGCCAGAAACATTTATGTAACATAGACTCCACACAAGAACTAGCCATAGTTTCTCTGACATTCAACAGAGTCCTTCTAGAGTCCCTCATGGTAACCAGGGGAAAATACCAGCAAAACACAATAGGATAGAGAGAGGCAGACACACGGACCCAAGAACAACACACAGCAGTCATGAGCACATGCTGAGGAGGACAGCCATTCCCACTGGTTTTGCAAACCAAGGACAGGACAGGCAGGAGATCAAATCAAAGTCCTTGTTTTAGGGGAACTAGGTCTGTTTATGGTACCTGCAAGTACATTAATATTATTCAGTCCTACAGTGGCTTCCACCAGCCCTTGCAGAGTCCCAACAGAGGCCAGAGAATTCATTGCTGCACCAGCACTGCAGTTGGGGATCGAAGCAGCCACCGGACTCGTGAGGGCTCCCAGGGCGCTGCTTGTGGTGGACAAAGGGTTTGCAGTGGTGGTGGTGGCTGGGTTCTGGGCCGCAGGTGCAGCCGCCCCCAGTATTGCCAGGTTCTGTAACTGCAGAGCATTCGTGCCAGCCATCTCCTAAATGCCACTGAATACACCCAGTTTGCTGGAGGGGGTGGCCTGCTGCAGAAGCACCAGGTACTGTGGGGTGAGTCCTCCCAGACTCGTCAGGTTCCCCCAGGTGGCAGTGTAGAGCTGTTGCATCTGCTGTGCCAGCTGCTATTGGTCCTTCTGAGTGTCGGTGAACTTGACTATGATGAGTGAGGAGCTGCCCTGTATGATCTAAGACTGATGCATGGCTTTAATTGTATTCTGTGCCACTGTCCTTGCAGAAAATGTGACAAACGTACAGTTTCAACTCCCGTCAGGTCCCTGGACAATCCGGCATTCTTCTATCTGACCAAATGGAGAAAACATCACCCTGATATCATTCTCATTACATTTATTCGAAACCATTCCTATGAACAATTTTTGGTCTTCCATGGCGTTTGACTTTTCACTATCTGTAGGGTTCATCTGAATGAGATGATGCATCCTAGGTAAAGTTTTAGTGTTGTGCAGTGCATTCTGGGTCTCAAGTGCATTTTCTTGTATAAAATGTTAGAAAACAACAACCTTCACTCTCAGGAGGGTTCTGACTCTGGCCCGGGAGGATGTTGATCTGGTAGAGGGTTCTCTAAGGCTCAAAAAGTTCTCTCAGCTCCTTTTCTGACTAGGGCCAAGGATTCTGTCCAGCAAACATATTAATGGCATGTGGGTCTGGTTGGTCTGAGTGATCCAAAGCGCCATTCATCTTGTTGGCTGTGCTGTTAACTCTATTGGGAACTAGAAGGCAGCCCTCAACCACTGACCATTGATGTCCAGGAGGAAATCCTGCTTGAAGGCAGAAGTCATGTTCTCTGTGCATGCTCTGTGCTCTGCTGCCAGTACTTGTCACATTCTCTCCCTTCCCGCTCTCCACCAATTGCCTCTGAAATCCAGTGCCCTGCTGATGGTCTGCGGAGCCTTTTTTTTTGGTAAATTATCCAAAATGATTTTTTATTGAGATTAAGTACTACATAGACTTCACAGTTCTATGGCATGTTTATATTTAGCTACAGTCACAAACACATTTTAACATTCACAGTCATGACCATCATCATCACCTTTCTAATCTACAAAACTTATGTACGAATAAATAAAAATTACTGTTGTAGATAACTTGCCCCTTAAGGAGATATAGCATAATTCTTCACCCCTAAGTGTGAGATGTATATGGCTACTTCCTTGTAAAAGGTAAACTTGATATGACTATATGCAAATGAGTTTTGCTATGCTTTTCATCCTG
Organism: Hyaena hyaena; assembly: GCF_003009895.1. Classification (NCBI taxonomy): domain Eukaryota; kingdom Metazoa; phylum Chordata; class Mammalia; order Carnivora; family Hyaenidae; genus Hyaena; species Hyaena hyaena. The sequence goes on along the minus strand of NW_024081801.1, from coordinate 176,107 downwards.
AACACTCCCATCACCAGTAAAACCATGACAATACCATCAAACAAGCCCAAATTGAAGGACAGCAACAGATACTGCTGAAAACTCCCGAGATTATAAAAAACAATTGAAAACTAGGTGGTGCAGTTGGTTAAGCATCTGACTTGGTTTTAGCCCAGGCCATGATCTCATGGTTGCATGAGTTCAAGCCATGCATCAGGCTCTGTTCTGGTGGTAGGGAGGCTAGTTGGGATTCTCTCTCTCCCTCTCTATGCCCCTTCCCTACTCACACTGTCTTGGTCTCTCTCAAATAAAATAAAACTTAAAAAAATACAGTAAGTATAAGAAACTATCACAGTTTAGGGGAGCTAAGAAGAAATGGCAACTAAATGTAATGTGGTGTCCTGGATAAGATCCTGGAACAGAAAAGGAAAGAGAAGGGAAGGAAAGGGAAAGAGACATTAGATAAAAGCTAAGGAAACCCTCATAATATATGGACTTTAAATAATAATCATGTACCAACATTGGGTCATTAACTATGACAAATGTAGCATATTAATGTAAGATGTTAACAATAACAGAAACTGGGTGTGGAGTATATGGAAACTCTCTTAACTATCCCTGCAACTTTTCTATAAATTTCTATAAATTTTCTATAAGTCTAAAATTACTCTAAGGAAAAGAGTCTATTAAATAATTGTTAAAGCTACCACCTTCAAAAAAAACTATGAGGCATATCATTTTTTTTTCTTTGCAGTGGAACTTAAAAATAATATCAGTATTGATAATGGATTAGAATCTGGACAAATAGGCATTCTTATAATGCTGGCAAGTATCTAAATTGATAAGAATATTTTTGAAGAACAATTTATGAAAACTTCAGTCATGAACAAAATGAACCCTAATCTGTTTATTTTCCAGAGGGAAACACCACCAATAGAGAATTTCCTGTAAAAGAAATTAGGTTTCGGGGCACGTGGGTAGCTCAGTCAGTTAAGCATCTGACTTCATTCCATGGTTCATGGGTTTGAGCCCCACGTCGGGCTCTGTGCTGACAGCTCAGACCCTGGAGCCCGCTTCAGATTCTGTGTCTCCCTCTCTCTCTGACCCTCCCCTGCTCATGCTGTCTCTCCCTCCTCAGAAATAAATTTAAAAATAACATTAAAAAATAAAAATAAATAAAGGGAATTAGTGTCTAGATGCTACAAAGAGAAGGAGGTTCATAGTCTCAGTAATAACTTATTACTGAGGATTTTACCTCCTAGTGAGATAATGAGTTCATACATCCATACATAGTTAAAACAAGTTTTGTTTGTTGGTCAGGACAGAGTTTTCAATTTAGGTTCAGTGAGGGCGTAGCAAACTAGGGTTTCTAGAACATTCTGGATTGTTTAATACATAGTTATTTATTACCTTTGGCTGGGTAGAGACAGGTGTTGGAAATAAAAAGCCAAATTTGACTAATGAGTATAGGCTATGTACAAAGCAATCACATTTTTTGGTTTTAAATTCCACTTATATAATTTGCTAGTGCTGTGACCTTAGAAAAGCTACTTGTGCATAAGTTTTCAGTAAATATCAGCTATTGTATAAATTGTGATCTAAAATTATAGAATGCTCTTATCTCCATTTATTAATCTATCCTTTTTTTCCATCATAACCCCAGACTTGCCTTCACATATTATGTGTCAGCCATTTAAAATTACTTATAATTTCTGGATTAAGCTACACTGCTCTTATTCTCATCTTTGTATATATTCTTCCTAAAGCTAGATGAACCTGTCCATATGTTTTATTTTATAATTATTTTATTATAGTCCTTAATATATTATTAAATTTTCTACTTCTCTATTTTCCCAATTAGGCAGGTTGTATGGAAGGCAGACACAAAATTTTAATTTTCTTTATGTGTTTTGGATTCAGAAAAGATATGTCATGTTGTAGGCACTCAGTAAATATGTAACTCTCTCTTCTGAATGTTACAACTTAATTCGTGTTTGTAGATCCCCCATCATTTTTAGAACATGGTTTGACAACTGACATTTTAGTGGTTTCTATAAAATTAGCCTTGAAAGAAAATAAGGAAAGGAAACACACCAGATGCACTCAATGTCATTCCTTGTATTTGTTTCCTAGGGATGACAAAACAAATTACTATAAACCTGGTGGTTTAAAACAATAGACACCTGGGGCGCCTGGGTGGATCAGTCAGTTAAGCATCCAACTTTGGCTGAGGTCATGATCTCACGGTTCATGAGTTCGAGCCCCACATTGGGCTCCGTGCTGACAGATCAGAGCCTGAAGCCTGCTTCTGATTCTGTGTCTCCCTCTCTCTCTTTCTCTCTGCTTCTCCCACACTAGTGCTCTGTCTCTGTCTTTCAAAAATAAATAAATGTTAAAAAATTTTATTAAAAAAACAACAGACACTTATTTGGTCACAGTTGTAGAGAATAGAAATCTAAAATTGAGGTGTAAACAGGTCACACTTTCTCTATAGGTGCTAGGAGAGAATGCTACCTTTTCTCTTTTAGTTTCTAGGAGTTTCACATATTCTTTGACTTGGGACTACATGACACCAACCTCCACCTCCTTCTTTACATGCCCCTCTTCCTTGTGTGTCTTGTCTTTTTATAAGGAGAGTTGTCTTTGGATTAAGGCTCACCTGGTTAATTTAGGGTGATCTATTCTCAAGATCCTTAACTTGGTTACATCTGCAAAGACCTTTTTTCCAAATAAGGTCATGATCACGGGTAGCAAGTATTAGGACTTGGACATATTGTTTGGGGACCACAGTTCAACGTTTTATGTCACCTCATGTCAAGGTCCAGTTGCATATTGCTAGATCTCTGAAAACAGATTTGAATGAGGGAATTTCACGATGAAAGATAATATCACCATCAAACCAAGAATAAGCAGAACCAATACTTTAAATGTTATATTACCTTCTATAATGGCTTCAATTATATGCTAAATTTAAAATTATTTTATAAATTTAAATGTGCACAGGTTTTAAGGTAATAGGTTCACTAAGGAATCATCCTATAACTAAATATTTGTGTGGATAAAGAAAAGTGTGATATACACACACACATGCATGCTCACACACAGCGGGATATTTACTCAACCATAAAAAGAATGAAAACTTGCCATTTGCAACAATATGGATGGAGCTAGACTGGAGTATGCTAAGTAAAATTAGTCAGAGAATTACAAATACCATATGACTTCACTCATAGGTAGAATTTAAGAAACAAAACAGATGATCATGGGGGAAAAAAGAGAGAAGCAAACCAAGATGCAGATTCATAACTATAGTGAACAAAACTGATGGTTAGCAGAGGGGAATTGGGTGGGGGATGGGTTACATAGATGATGGGGATTAAGGAGTGCACTTGTGATGAGCACCAATGTTGTATATAAGTGTTGAATCAGTGTATTGTATACCTGAAACTAATATCAGACTATATGCTAACTGGAATTTAAAAACTTAACTCAAATAAAAAAAATAAATATTTGTGAAACAAACTTTACACAATTAGCAAGGTTTTCATTATTTTTAAGTTTACTGGCTTACTTATAATCAACTTTAGTCAACTATCTCTGTAATACAGGCATAGATACTTTAATAAATCATATATATAAAGCTACATATATTTGAAATAGAATGAAAAGAATAAAACCTAAAATGACTGAGTTCTATGATACTTGTGCTTTTTTCCCCCTCTTTATTTGTGGTTGTGGTTGCTTTTTGTCAGTGCGCCTTAATTTCATTGAAAATACTGGTGAATATCAACTAAATTCATTCCCATAAATCAAGCATAATGAACTACCTCATGTGCTTAATTTTATTCAAATTTAACAAATATGAACTCCATAATATAGACTCATGTATATTGTATATACATACACTTTTTTTTTTCTTTCTTAGATGTCTTCCTGGATTTTCTGAGAAATTTTGTAAAATTAATATAAATGAATGTTCTTCATCACCATGTGCAAACTGTGGAGATCACATCAATGGATATATTTGCAAATGTCAACAAGGTAATTATTGAAAAAATAATAATCATGCATACTTTATATATTTCCAAAATATATGCTTATGTATATATTAGTGTGTATACAATTTTGACAATACACTCAGCCAATATTGCTGTTAATTATCAACCAAATCCTAAGCAGTGAACACACTTATAAAATATGAAATGGATGTTTTTTGATGCTAGCAACCAATCACTTAGGCTATTAGCAGGGAATCCTAGTGTTCAGAGTATATTTCACTACAAGTGTTTTTTACATTTGTGTAAGCTTCATAATCCTGATCTTTGTCAGTTGTGCCTGTCACATAGCAAGTCTTTTATAAATGTTAGGTCTTATCAATATTGACATTATTGTTACCTTCAACAATGGTCAGTATAAAGATGGACAAGCTTAGTAAACTGATTTTATTTATGGAATGATTTTTAATTGATAATTGGTGTTTTGGCCATTTCTGCCTTTGGTCATATTCTCTTTGAGTATATATTGATAGAAAAAACTTGTGTCCACTCATCTTTTTCCCTCTCCTCTAGTTTTCTAACTTTGAAGTTTTATTGTTTTCTTCCTGTGTCTTCTGTCACCCATCTTATCTTCAATGTTCAGGTGCATCTACCCAGCAGAGATGGTGAATGCTTAAATTTCCTTAAGAAGTAATAATCTCTCAGGAATACACATGGGGTGTATTTTTGGTCACTAAAAAATAATTATCACCATTTATGGACTCCACAGAGAGCTTGAGACAGTTTGTTGATAGCCCAGGTTCTGGGCTTCTGGTTGCTTGGGTTCCCTGAGGACATAACAGCCAGGCAGCCATATGGATAGTAGGGCTCCTATTGTTTATGTGAAATTATACAAGCTAGTGAATACTTATCAATTGAGTATCATGGACATGTTGTTGGCAAGTTGAACATTTACTCAGCACACTACCCTGTTTTGTTTGGCATACTCTGTAACTGATTCTAGGTTTTATTTGATCAGATAGAACATCTGTAAACATTTCTACCTGAATGTTGAAATAGCCACCTAGACATGAAACTATAACTCCTGCAGATAAAAGAAGCAGAATAAACATTTCAATTCTCTGATATTAAAAACATGAACACCATTTCAAAAGTTTTGTCTCTTTTAAGCAAAAATATCTATATCAAGGTTTGACCATTTAAAATGCTATAATAGTTGCCACAAGCAATGAATATAACCTTACAATGACAGTTATGAAACACAACACTTATGTAAATAATTTTTACCATTTCAATATATGTCTTATAATTGCTAGATTTCTTTTTTATGGTAATATGTGTATCTTACCATTGCTAAATTAGTTTTGATGCTCCAGGTTAAGATTTAGTTTACTGTAGATTCACTCGGAAGCATGGAGCCATTTTAAAGCAGGTGTAGCATTCAAATGAAGCCCCATTCTGAGTGTTGCTCACCAGTCCCTACAGGAAAGTGGAAGATCTTCTTTCTCAAAAATGATACCCATGGGGCGCCTGGGTGGCTTAGTCGGTTGGGCGTCCGACTTTCGCTTGGGTCATGATCTCGCGGTTCGTGGGTTCGAGCCCCGCGTCGGGCTCTGTGCTGACTGCCAGCTCAGAGCCTGGAGCCTGTTTCAGTCTGTGACTCCCTCTCTCTCTGACCCTCCCCTGCTCACGCTGTCTCTCTCTCTCTCCTAGAAATAAATAAAAAATATTAAAAAAAAAATGATACCCATATGTGTTGCTAGGTATAAATCAGAACTTGCTGATACTTTTGACTTAAGCCTGAGATTCTTTTTTTTTTTTTTAATGTTTTGATGCTTTTATTCATTTTTGAAAGGCAGAGAAATACAGAGCGCTAACAGGGGAGGGGCAGAGAGAGAGAGAGAGGGAGACACAGAATCTGAAGCGGGCTCAAAGCTCTGAGCTATCAGCACAGAGCTCCATGTGGAGTTTGAACCCACGACCCTGGCCGAAGTCTGACACTTGACCGACTGACTGAACCACCCAGGTGCCCCAAGCCTGAGATTCTTCACAGTCTAGTCACAAGAGCAAAGACCAAGTAAGCAACAAACTAACCAAACAAATCCTGGGAAAATGCTGTAGACACCCTCCCAGACCCTTGTCCCTGCGCCTAAGGGCTCATTCCAGGCAAGGCTCTTAATCATATTGATGCAACCTTCTAACAAAGTCACTGAAGGAATAATTGTTCTCTTGAAGATTATCTTCCATCCCTTCCTCATTTTCTTTAAAGCATAGCTAGCTGAGGGTTTTTTTTTTTTTCCAGAGTTTTTAAAATGTATATGGTAAAATTTACTCTCTGGAATATAGTTCTTTCATTATGACAAATGCATAAAGTTGTGTAACTACCTCCACAGCCAGTCATGTAACCACCATCTCCCAAAATGTGCTCATGCTACCTTTTTCCACCCTCAACATGAATTGATTTTGATATAATTTTCATTCTTGTCTTTACTATTTTGTCCTTGAAAATCTACCCATTGTTGAGTTCTTCTTTTTCTTGTGTTCTAAATTTTAGATTTTAAAAGCAGCCAAATATGGGAGGACTTTGGCATATATGTGTTTGGAAATTACAATTGCAATCACAATACTAGAAAATGGGCACCATTCTATTTTATGTGCATTGACTCATTTAGCTTTTATAACAACCTTATGTAGGAGGTACTATTATTTTCTCCTTTTACCAATGAGGAAATGTGGTCCAGATTCTTTGGGTAATCTCCCATAGCACATTAGGGGCAAACCTGAGATTCAGAGCCAGGACGTCTGACCTGGTGTTATACACTCATTTCTTATGTTTCCCAAAGAGGGCCTTCACTGAATAACAACTTCACATAATGTTTCAGTTATGCCAGATGAGTAAGTTCTAGAAATCCGTTATGCAACATTGTACCTACAGTGTTGTACCTACAGTTTATACAGGTCGATAATGGATAGGTATCACCTTAAATGTTCTAACTAGAATAAAAAATAAAGAAAACTGACAACCATTTTTTTAAGAAAAAGGAACTTCACCAGTAAGATCCATTAGTGTTTTGCAGCTTAGTCTTAGATGTTAGCAATCCTAACCATTATAAGATTTCTTCAGGAAGGTTGCTTGCCCACATCTGTCTGATTATCTCCTAAAAAGCTTGATAAGCAAAAACTAAGAACTCACCACTTTTCTGAGTAGTTCATATTAACTTGCATTCTCCCAAATGTCATAGAAGAGCACAAAGGCTGATTCATTTGGTTTATACAGGACTACTCCTATCTTAGGGAGGAAACCAGCCTTAAATAATGTTGATAATTCTTTCTTAGGCTCTGGTCTACATCATGCCATCATCCTTACCTTACACAGTACCTTATAGAAACCTGCCTTCACGACATATTTACTTCTGTCTTTAAATTAGTTAAGTATTATAAAATTACTGCCATATTTTATTTTCATCAGTTGAAAACCTTAAGTTCAGCGCATACTGAAAAGTACAGTCCATTGATGATGCTGGGCAATAATGTGTAATCACAGACCGGACCATAGTTACCACAAGCCCCTTACCTCATGGTAAGGGGACAGATTAGATGGTTATGCCCTTTCCTCCAAGCTACCTAGGCACATTGCTTGACAAGGGAAGGATGGGTTGGATCTCAGAACTCAATCATCCTCTCCACATGAGATCCTTGTGCAGGTTACCACCTGAACAGCTTTCAGGACAGTCCTAATCACAGAGCTCCAACTCTATCTGCACTCAATGGCTAGTGAACCCATTTCCGTGGAAGTATTAATCTGCACTCAATGGCTAGTGAACTCAATGGCTAGTGAACCCATTTCCGTGGAAGTATTAATACAAGCATTCAGCTTATTTTATTAAGTAAAACATCCTTACTTTTGTTTTAGCTTCAATAGTCACATTTATAGTGTTATATAAAAATGTTTAACACTCAGTAAGTGAAACCACAGTTATCCCATTAAAAGCAAATTGAAACTGAAGAGAACAATCTCTATATTGCAAATGAGAATGCCTCGCCCAGAGTTGTTCTCAGCCCCTGGGGCAGTCCTCTGCCCAGACACCTTTTATACACAGGAGGAATGTAATAGTGTTTATATAGGTGATGATATAAACTGTGGATGCACATTTTGCTCTTAAAATAGCATTGTTCACTTTGAAACAGAAATGCTGTGTTGTCCTTGGGGCAAGGAAACACAGAATCAAAAACAAATAGTTTCCTCCATGAGTACTCACAATTAATAAGTCAGGGATATGACTTTTGTATTCAGAACAGAAGAGATACATAATGACTTTTCTTTTTAATCAAGACCCATGAAAAAGTGAAAAAATAATTAATATGAAATAAAGAGTGCATGCTATTGTACTGTCATGAAGATTTGGATATAAAAATCAATTCTACATACTCTAAAATTAGACTAAGAAAAATGATTTTGGTTTATGTCATTCAATTACTGAATAACACATTAACTAGTAAGACAGAATTATCTTAGGTTTAGATTTAATTTTATTTTATTTCCCCAGATTAGATACAAACCACTTCAGGCTGAGAGGGAAAAGGAAATGAAAGTAAAATATATAAATCTTTCAAATAGTGACTTTTATTTTCATCAATAAACTCAAACTATTAAAACTTCTGTGTTACAGCAGAGAATGTTAGTATTAAAACTGGTCAGTGTTCCTAGTTGTATATTTATGTAAAAACTTGTTATAAATAAAAATTAGTCTAATTTGTTTTTATTTTTATTACAATCTGATATCTAAATTCTCTTTTGTTTTATATCCTCATTTTTTGAGCTTTGTGCAGTGGCAGTATTGTAGACAATGAGGTTTATATCCTCATTTTTTGATATGATTTATTCTGTAAGCACTTAATTTCTATTGTATATGAAAATGTTAGATTAGTACTGAGTTTAACACCATAATGATTTTTATTGCTTTCCTGGACTGCTAATGAAAACTTTTGGTTTCTTGATTTTCAAGAACCAAACAGTATTTTCTGAATATCTGGTTACTTTATTACATGTGGACATCAAGCTACATGGGATTCAATGATGTTTTCTTCTTCTCTGCTTCTAAACTTTTTTTAAATCTTACCAAATGTTCATTTGTTTTATATTCCCTTAATCTGTTCCTATTTTTTATCATCACCTTGCCCACACCACTACAAGGACATAATCTTATTTATTTACTTCATTATGTTTTTACAAAACAAAACAAAACTAGTGAAAAAGCATTATTTACATACATAAACCCTTTCCCAAATACCACAGTTCCATGTGTACTTATAGAAGCAAGGTGCTGAGCAAAGAACATCAGGAATCTGGGCAGAATAAAGTTCAAATCACAGCTTTGTGATGTGATAACTTGAACATTACTGTAAAAACCCTCTGATTCTCAAGTTCATGATGAAATTGTTGGCAGAGGGTCAGGTGGGAAATCACCTAAAAAGTTGTAAAGCACTAAACACAGGATTATAGTTAAGATATATTATTTTGGTATGAGGCAGCCTGAGCTCATTAGCCCATTAAATTTTACTTTTCAAAGTATTGGTTTCTTCATTCACAAAATTGGAAAATAATTTCATCCATAGAGTTTGTTCAGCATGGCATCAGGAGCAAATAATAGTAGCCAACATTTCTTAAAAAAAAAAAAACAAAAACAAAAAACAAAAAACAAAAACCTTACTTTAGAATTTGCACACAGACCATTTCACTCAAATATTACCACAAGTTCCATAAGTTTATGACATAGGTACATGGCTATTTCCATTTTGCAAGATCTTGTAACTTGCCTCAGCTTTCACAACAAGTAGTCAGACTCTGGGGCCTGTGAGTATACCACATCCACCAAAATTTTAAAAATACAAGCTAGTTTTATTCACTGTTTATTACATTGCTAGTTTCCATCTCCCTTCATTAGCTGTTTTTTTTTTGTTGTTGTTGTTGTTGTTCACAATACATATTAAGCTAAAAGAGTGTTGACTTTAAAGACGGCTCCATGGAAGGAAATCTAAATCCAATCCAATTATATGTATATATAATTGCATATAACTATATATGTTAAATATATATTCATTATATATGCATATAAAAGAAACCTCTTCTCTAGCAACAAGATAAAAGGCTATAAATTATTTTCCACTGAGCTTTAATAACCAAAACCCACATATTTTTGAGATAATGGACTCTAATTATGATCATATTTGTGTTAAATAATTTTTTGTTATATACAGTTCAGATATACAACTTTATAATTCAGCATCTGTGTACACTGCAAAATGATCATCACCTCAGCACCTCAAGTTTCCTTACTATCCATCACCATACAGCTGACCCTCTGCACCGATTTTGTCCACCCCCAACTTCCCTCATCTCTTCACCAGTAGTCTTTTTCTATAAGATTTTATTTTATTTTGCTTGTTTATTTGTTATTTTGTTTTGTTTTTAATTCTCTGAGTGGAAATCATGCAGTATTTGTCTTTATCCATTTGACTTATTTTACTTAGCTTAATAGGTCTGTTACTAAACCCAAGTTCAGCTACCCTTCCCTTGACAGGCCATTATTCAAGAGACAGGTCTTTGATTGGAAAGAAATTTGAGCTTTTCTCAGGAGGACAGCAACCTAGGGAGAAAGCAGACTCTTGTCTCCAGAGGTTTCCACCTGGCCTGAGGATATTTAACGTAATTTAGGAAACTTAATTAGCAAACAGAGTGCAGTGACCTACAACATTTCTTGATTTCATACAGATTCAATGATGCCAGCTACATTTTCTCAGTTCTCCAGAGTTGAGGAAAGTCAGTGTGTGTGTGTGTGTGTGTGTGGGGGGGTGTCCTGTTTGTGTTTTGTGATATATAGGAGTACTCTATTCTTTCTGCAAAGGTTGGCAAGGTCTACAGATACACAAAGGGAGTTAAGTAAAATCTGTGTGACCTAAAAGAAAAACAATTTACTAAAAATAGGTAGGCTAATCAGAAAGATGAAGTGGTTTCAAACAGACTTGCTGGCGTCTGTGGCCTGGAAAACTTCTGATTCTTCACTCCTCAAGTCCAGTGGCCTGCAAATCAAAGAAAATAAACTAATTCTGTTATAGATCAAGGGATTTAGGTCAGCAAGTAAGGAATATGTTAACTTGTAGTAAGTTAACTATTAAGACTGGTTGAAGTGCTGTGACAGGTGCACCCATGTTATCACAAATGGAAAGATTTTGTTCTTTTTTATGGCCAAGTTGTATTTATTACGTTGTATAAATATGCCACATATTCTTTAAGCATTCATCTATTTTAGTGGTTATAACTGGCACTCAGCATCCATTCCTGTCTATTGTGGTTTCTCTACTGAAGAGACAAGAAAATGAAAAACTACAATATCTAGACTTCCACTGAAGCTGATGTGAATATAAATTGAGTTCCATCAATAATAAACGTCCGTGAAATAGGATCTAGTGGAGGTCATTTCTAGATATCTTAGCAATTTCATCTGTTGGATAAGATCATGGACACGTTGGATTTTCTGAGTCTCTGGCTTTGTATATATTAAAATACAGAACCATCTGGAATGGTAGTGGGATTCTGTAATCCAGTGTTCAATCACTAGCTTCAGGGTGGGAAGGGGAAGCCAGGGAGGTCGTGCTAGCTAATTCCTGGTAATCCAGCTTCTGTTATTTAGTGTCATGAGTTTCTAAAACTCAATAATCCCAATGGTGGCTTTCATGTTTCTCAGTTTCCTGATTATGGTAGAGGTGGTAGCTCCCAGAGAGTCATATCTGTGGTTCTTAGAGTTTCTCCTACAGCCCTTCCTTCTAAAACTTTTGGAAGCATCTTATTCTCTTATTAAGACTCTTTTTGTTGAATACCTAGAGTGGTTGCTGTTTCCTGGGCTAAATCTTGACTAGCTTATATTCTATCCTAGTTTGTCGTTTTTAAGCAACATATCCATAATGTTCCCCTCAGCTCAACCGTACTTTAGACATGCCTCATGACTCCACTTCCGTGACCTCCCTTTCTTCAGAGCAATTGCTTTAGAAAACTAGTAATTGTAACCTTTTCCTCTGTCCCTGAAATGTAAACCTTTCAGCCTCTTGCCAATTTTACAACCCAGAAATGTCTTTCTCAAGTCTGGGAGTCATCCCTCTGAAATGTAATTACAGAGGGGCTCCTGGGTGGCTCAGTCGGTTGAGCGTCCGACTTTGGCTCAGGTCATGATCTCATGGTCTGTGGGTTCGAGCCCCGCATTGACTCTGTGCTGACAGCTAGCTCAGAGCCTGGAGCTTGCTTCCGATTCTGTATCTCCCTCTGACCCTCCCCTGCTTTCAGTATCTCTCTATCTCAGGAATGAATAAACATTACAAAAAAATGAAATGTAATTACAGAAAAAGATAAGACCCCTCCCTGCTCCACACCCCCTGCTCCAGGTCTGTGGAAAGCTAGGGGCCTACTGTTTATAAGTGACAAGTACCAAACACAGATATCGTAAGCATTTTGACCAACCTCTCCCCCAGCCCAGTATCCTCCAGTATTCTCCCATTAGCTCACTCCAGCATTTGAAAATCTTCCCACCTACCTTTGGTTCAGTGCAGTTAAATCCCATCTCTTTCCCCTGTTTCAATAATCTCCTTTTTATGTTCTTGAATAAAGTCTTCCTTGTCTTTTTAACCAGTATGGTGATTTTTTTTTTCTTTCACAGTTCCCATCTTATAGTGTAATGTTTTGTAATATCCTTCATAATATTAGAAGTAAGAGGAAAACTACATCATCATTTCTTAATTATTTAAACTATACTGTGAACTGTTTTATTCAATCAAAAGAATATATAATCAAGGAATATTTAGTTTATAAGATAACATAATAAACATTTATGTACCATCCATCTGCTTCAAGGAATAGAATATTAGCAGTAATTCCAGCCTCAGCTATATTACTCACTGAATACATTAATATTGCCCCACCCTACAGTGACTGTTCTGAGCTTTATATTCAACATTCCCTACTGTTCTTCAGAGCTTTATTATATATGCATATGTCATTCAGCAATGTTATTAAGTTTGAATGTATTTGACTTTTACAAGAACAGTTATCAGAATGTAAGTATTTTTATGGAATATGCTTTTGTGTTCAACAATATGCTGTGATATTGAACGATGTGATTGACTGGTCATAGTGGCTTTTTATAAGCCCTGCAGCAATGTTTCTTTCTATATCACCTTTTATAGCCTCCATAGTAGAGTTGCCTACAGAATCAACTCAGCTTATGAAAAAGCATTACAAAGTGAAGTGAAAAGAGTCTTGGATCTGGATTTGGTAAAGAGTCTTTCGGCAGCTCCTTCTAGGTTTGATCTGGACTCTTCCAAATTTTTTAAACTCGTGTCATATTTTTCTTCTTACAATGCTGTATTGCCTTAAATCACTCCAAGCACCTCAGAATACTTATGCAATTGTTCTCTTATAATTTATCAGAGAAGAACAGTGAGAATATATTGCTAAGCAGGAACAAGAATAAGAATGCATTTCCCAATAGCCAGAGTTCAGATTAAATGCTGTTGAATAATACATAGAAAAATAAAGCTTAAAAACTTGCAATTATAGTATTTATAGGCAGTGTACAATTATTTTATAGATAGACATCAAATAACAGCTGTCTCTAAAGACTTATTGTCCCTGTGTAGAATTACACATTCAAGTTAACATGTTCTTAACGTATTTATGATCATTATAAATAGATCCCTCATAGGAAAGAATCAATGATTTTTAAAAATGTTCTTAATGTATAACTACTAAAATGTAGTTTTAATATTATCTTGTGGATAGTTTAGTAATGTTGGTTGATAGGTTGGTGATTAAATAATGGCAAAAGTCACAAAAAGAAGGACAAATGCACAATGTTTTAATATGGAAAATTACAATGTTTAAGAGTTCTTACAGCTGATAGTGAGCTGAACGTAGACATATTATTTATATTCTATAGAAGTATAGCATAAGAAATAATAACTTTAAAATGCTACAGATATTACAAGAAAACATTTTATATCCAGGAATATGGAGTAATTGCTTTCCTTTGAGTTTAAGATTCATATTAAATGAAAGTATGGAGTCTGTTTATTTCATTACCTTCTATGTATTTATTCCAAACTAAATAAAGATATTTAGATAGATATTGCAGAATGGCACTATAGGTACAAGACAAAATTTTATTTTAAACATGTTTTGCTTCCATTTTTATATTACTGTATAATTTTAGGCGAATTAATTATATTTTCTAAGTTTAATATTCTCATCTACTAAATAGAGATAGTAATAATAGCTACCTGATAGAATAATTATGAAGATAAACTGTGAAAATTTATATAAAACATCAAGTACAATTATAATAAGTAGTAAGAGTATTGTTAACTTATTACTACTATTATTAAAAATTAAATATATGCTTTGTGATTAACAGGGTGGTCAGGACATCACTGTGAAAATGGACTTGAGGAGTGCATTTCCAAATTATGTGTTCATGGAATATGCATAGAAAATGAACCTGGTTTTGGCTCAGAATGTTTATGCATATCTGGATTTGTGGTAAAGACTATTGATGGTTTTGTTGTGATACTTTTTTCATTGCCTTTGGAATATAGTGAATAATAGAAAATTCTTTGGTGAGAAATTAGTTTGGAAAAGTTAATATTAGCGTTTCTTTCTCTGTACATACTGCTTCTCAGCATTGTCCATTCATCACAACCACCCTCAGCCTTTCCTTTTAGGAGAAAAGCATTCTGATAAATTGATTCACACTGAGGTGCAAGTCACTTAATGTATTGTCCTTTAATGTTTTAATGCATTTGGAAGGAGGATGCCAATAGAGAAATTACTTAATATTGTCAGAGTCTTGGCAGAACCTCTATTTTGCCCAAGGACATACACTGCTTCTAGAGTTGGGATCAGAGTTTTGCATGTCCAAGGAGAATGAATCTGCTTTCTTTGCAAGTCTGCACTGGTCCAAACTCCATTAAGACTAGAATAGACTTACCTTGGTAGAAATGTCTCTATTAAAAGATAGCTTCTGACCACAATCCTTTATTAAAACTGACCACAATACATGAATATAGTAAGGGGACAGTAATTGGCAAGACTATGATGTCAGGAATTTTAAATGTATATTTATAAATATCATTAAAAGACTAGTCTAAGATGAGATTAAGACTCTATAATTAGAGAGGACACAAAGTCAGATAACCCAGTGCAAGATTACGGAATCAGACTTAAATGGAAAATGAGACCTGCCAAGTGCCTAAGAAAGATGCATAAATATGGGTAGAACCAGACTCCTTAGAGCTGAAGATGAGTAAGGAAGAATCAGAAGCAGGAGTCTCCAGGAGTGGTTAAAGAATTGAGTAGAAAATGGTCAATAACTGTCATCCAAACAAAATAATTTGAGAGAGCCTGTGCTTCCGTCAGCTACTCTTCCCTTTTGAAGGGAATTCCCAAGGTTTATCTGTCTGAGAGGGATATGGATAAGCTAAATCAGAACTGCCACCTTCCTGAAATTTTAGTCTTCCTACCCTGGCTCTGCTCTGGGAAAGGGTGTTTTTCTTAGTGATCACAGAAGGATGATCTTTGAGGAAGAATTTTAGGCACTCAGATACCTGAGTGTGGAAAATATTTGATGATAAGAAGTTAATTTTATGATGCCTCAGATTATACCAATATTGGCTTCCTCAAAGAGTCAGTACAAAGAAAAAATTCTGAAATAAATCCTTTATTTTTTAACTAAATTATTATGCCAACTAGACTGGTATATAGAAGATAAATGGTCATTTCATGTGTTTTTATTGAACACAAAGTACTTACTACTAGTATCCTTAAAATTCCTTTCAATAGTTAATACTCTAGGATATATCCTTTCACATTGGAATATGAATCAATTAACACTTGTGCTATCTCTTTCATTAAAAACATCATATCTGAAGGATAAAAATATTAGTATATATTGAAAATATAAAAATCTTGAAAAATATGTAGTTTTATAAAACTACAAGTCTACTAAGTAGAAGGAAGTATCATCTATATTTTAGTAAGACATTTAATAAGTTAATTTTAAATGCATATTCTTATAGTAAGTCTCTCAAATACTTTAAAGCTAAAACAGAACTAATAAAAAAAACCTTACTGTTATAAGAGATAGTGTCTGGGTAAAAAGTTATAAAGAGATAAGGAAGATTCAACTTTGTTAATGCATTAGTTATGTTCTAAAATGAGTAGATAAAAATAGAGGAAATTTGATTTATTGAAAACAATTTAACATTTATGTGTCATACATATCAATTGTAAAATAGTACATAGACATTTAAAATTAATATACTTAAAAGTGTACCCTTGAAACAGCACATAATTTATGAATTGGAATAAAAAGCAACATATTTTGAAGAACTATAAGAAAATCAAAGAAAATGATTTTTTTTCTTAAATAGTTTATTTCTTGTTGGAATGATGGAAATATTACTATCAGGTTAGAATCCTAAATCTTGAAATAATAGAATGACAAAACTATTCTGGAAACTTGTATGCAAATACATAAGGTCACTGAAAAATTGCCTTAGATTTCGCCTTTCCAACTAATTCTGAGAGAAAATGGTATATATAAAAATATAAGAATCATAATCCTGATGTCAAACTTCTTTGGTTTCTTACATTATTTAAAAGAATATCATTCACAGAAAGGTATAAAATTTGAGAGAAGCTTAAGAAATAAAGCAGTTAAATGGATTAGAAGACAAATTTATTTGTATTAGGATTAAAGACGAAGTGTCCATGTAGACTTTGGTGAACATGAAAACAGTGGACCTAGGGAATAATTGACAATTCACAGAGGGGTAGGTCCTGGCATTCTAGCAACAGAATAGATAGGAAGAAACTAAATATTACATTAGTTATCACATTCTAGTAAAATATTTGCTTATTTTTCTGTCCATTCTAATAGGCTGTGAACTTAAGCCAGTATAATTTTGTATCCTTAAGAGTACAGAATATAATACATATATTTTTGGGAGTTCATCATTGTTGAGATTGTTTTATTGAAGTCCTAGCATATTAATTATAGTTGTTTTAAATTTCTAGTCTCATAATTGCCAAATCTCTCCCATATCTGAGTGTGATTTGGGTGCTTTCTGTGTCTTCAAATTGTACTTTTTATCTTGTAATATGCCTCCATAATTTTATATTTATAGCCAGACATGGTGTGCTGGGTCTAAGTAACTGAGATAAATAGATCTTTAATGTAAGATTTATCTTCATTTGGCTAGGATCAGGCCATGTTTACTGTTTGCTGCAGTTAGTAGGTATCAGAGGCTAAAATTTCCTGCTAATATACTTGTTTTTATCTTCCTTGTAATCATTGGGTTTTCTTAGGACTTCCGAAATAGACCTGAGATGTGTAGCTCTTTTGGTTATAACCCCTTGTTATTACAAGAGACCTGTATTAATGTAGTTAAGATGTGGAGGGAGGGGAAGCTTTCAAGAATTCTATGATTAAGTCTGTGGTCTAGTGAGCCTGTGCCTCATCCATGGGCTGTGATGTTCACACGTACTTCTCCGTCCCCCATTCCCTTAGATGCAGCAAGAAAGCTTCAGGAGGCTAGAATTGGGTATTTCCTTTCTCCCAGATTGATTAGGCTCTGGTAAGATAGTTTTCCTTCAGCTCAGGCCTTGCTAAGAAGAACATAATATCTTGGGAATATTTCAAAATGGCTATTCTCTCCCCCTGTTGGAAACACAAAGGGATGTTTCTCCTATCTTCACTGTGAGAACCTGGAGGTAAAACGTATGTGAGGATCCCCTAAGACTGGACATTGTTGGAGTTTTGAACTCTTAAGATTGTCCAGCATTTTCACAATTACAATGTGTTCTTGAACTCTGTTACTGGCTCCAGCAATGGTTTCTGCTCCTAAGTTTCTGTTTTGGTAAGCTATGGTTCTCTGTATCTACCTGACTGCCCCACTAATTTGCCAGAGTGGAGTTTGCCTTGTGACTTCAATTCTCTGATGGATCTAAGGAGAGTTCTTGATTTTTAGTTTGTTCATCTTTTTATGTTTATGAAGAAGGGAGAAATGACCTGCAAGCTTCTCACAAGCTAGACCAGAAACCGAAAGGTTTGTGATTGTTTTAAGGAATATATTTAATAAGTAAAATAGGTGAATTTTCCTCCATTCATGAAATTAAATGTCTTTTAAAAAACTAATTTCATTTTTTCTAATTAATTTTCCCAAGTATCCCACCTCAAATTATTGTTATATTTTCCAAAGTTGTTAGACATTTTTATGGAAAAGATGCCAATTTAGCTGGCATCCAATTCCCCACTAACATAGAGAAACCAAAAAATTATACATTGTCTTGCATAAATAAGTATACCAGTTGATATGATACCAGATACAATCAGATTACTCGGGACATCTGAGCACTGTATTTCTGAATATAAGTTGACACAGCAAAACTTATTACAAACTATTAAGCCTTTTATTAAAATAATTTGTAGCAATTCTCTTTACATTAAGTCTGTTTATGTTAACTTCTCTCTGATGTCCTTCTTCAAATAGATCTTCAGAAAAATACTGCATTCTATATTCTTTCTATTTAAGCTATTTTAAAAACTCATTAATTACATTCATATGAAAATGTTAACTCATCTGTATGTTTATGTGATTAGAGAAAATTAATATTACTGCAATTATTATTTGTTTGATAATGAAGAGTAATTTGAGAATACTGGGTAGGGGGATAGGAATCTATTTTTTTTCTGTATTTCTGTGAATTAAATTTTAGTAGATAATATGAAAGATCTGAACTGTCATGTTTTTTATAATGTTTAAAACTGTGACAGTGTCTGGCAAACTGATAATTAGTGTGGATTATTCTTTTTAGAAGATCCGATTATAAAAGTGAACCAAAACATAAAGTGCTGATATTATTCTAAAATTCAAATGCTCTGCAAAAGAATGTAAATGACAGAACACAACTTATTGAATGTCCTAGGCTTGCTAAGAAAATTCATGACAAATGATCTTCCTCCTTTTATTTGATCAGTATTGCTCATTTTTTCCTCAGTAAATGAATTTCTACCAAGCAATATTGATCCATACCAGACATTAGCTGATGACTGTCAATGGGTCATACTTATTGCATGTTGCAAATTTTAGCCAATAAAAGTGTTAATTGCATTATTTAGGTTAAAACCAATTTTTATGTAGTATAGAAGCAGTATTTGTATTCAAAACATGGGGGGAGGGAAGGAAAATCTATTTTCTGAATGAGGAAAAAATGCTCTAGTTCTACGGCAGTCCAGTCTATTTGCAATTTAAGTTTTAAATGTCATCTTAAAAACTGACCTAAAAAGCAACAGGATAGCAAGATAGATTGTTTGATTTGATGTTTGTCTATGGTTCTTTTGTTTATTTTTCATGATATAAAGTCATTGATGTTGTTAATGAATATTTACAAGTATTTACTGTGTTCAAGATCCCATTATTCACCTATTAAATAATTAAAATATTTGTGTCTCCATATAGGAAGTAAGGAAGCAAAAGTTCAAGTCTTAAACTCATCATTTCTTTTTTTTTAAAAGAGCTATTTTATTGCTTTTGATATTTATTCATATTTGAGGTCAAGTTATTGATACATTTCATCAATCAAAACACATCTGGAAAAAAAACAACACACCCTTTGGACGCTTACCATAGCAAAGTACTTGGAAATCACATATCATATACATATCATATCATACATATATCATACAAATCACATATCATATACATGAACACACAATGTTCTTAACATTCAAATTAGGGAAAAGAGGACAAGTCTGTATGCAAACACTTGAATGCACAAACAAAAACTATATTCATTTTAAAGGAAATTTGATGCTTTGCCTTAACATATTCTGTGCATATTTTATGTACAGAGCATTGTACTAGATCCTCAAAATAATGTAAAAATTAATTAATTTCAATGTCTTACCAAGGAGAGTTTTCATCTGAGTGAAGGAGACAAGTGTGTAGGGTACAATACAGCAGTCAACAATGCATTCAAAATGCAGAAAACTGTATACTGAAGGAGATGAAGACATTAACTAGGATACTGTTTATGTAGTACTAAGATTAAAAATAATTAGGCAAGGGGTGCATGGGTAGCTCAGTTGGTTAAGTATCCAACTCTTGGTTACAGCTCAATCATGATCTCAGTTTGTGGTTTTGAGCCCTGCATTAGGCTCTGCACTGATAGCATGGAGCCTACTTGGGATTCTCTGTCTCCCACTCTCTCTCTACCCTACTCCTACTTGTGCTCTCTTACTTGCACTCTCTCTCTCTCTCTCTCTCTCTCTTTCTTTCTCTCTCTTTCAGGAAATAAATAAACTTAAAAAAATAATAAGGCAATTGGCAAACCTGAGTAAAATAGTGATAGAAGAGCTTTCTCGAGAGACAAAGATTATGGCTTCTTCTCAAGGGTTAGAAAGGTATGCCCCAAAATATTAAGTCTTCATCAGTACCTCATATTGAGAAGTCTACCCTCGAGATTGATCAGTACTTCTAATGAGAATGCTAAATATACAATAGCCAGTTTGAAAACTCTGCTTCTCAAGACTAGTTTCACCATAAACAGAGATGTGTGTTTTCAGTATTTTCAGCAATATAGTAACTTAGTGCTTTTAACCAAAGTATACAATAGTTTTGGAGAAGTAGGGAAGGTGCAAATTTGAATGAAAACATGTCTTTTAACAATGCATAACAATGCAAAGAAGACATTCTCTGTACTAAATTTATTTTTTATGGGAAATGCAGTTTAATATTTTTAGAGACAGAATATTAAAAATAACAGCAATTGTTATTTTGTCTTATGATTTATATTACAGACATACAGCACAGCCATTATGCACAATCTAAATCTCTCAGAATGGTTATTAATATTGATGAATGAAGTATAGTAGAATTATGACTATACTTAGCTATTTAGATAATATGGGTAATGGTTGTCCACCTCTTTATATGTCTGTGTCTTGTTTAAACATGGCTACCAGAGTAGTATTTATATTTTGGTAGAATACTTTTGGTGTCATATATCGCCACAGAGGAGAATGGGCTTAACATTTTAGACTTCAGTTAGATGGCAAATTTTTTGAGACTCAGTTTCCAAATGTACAGCATGACACTACAAAAACATACCTAAGATAGCATTATTAGTCCACTGGGGAGTTGGGAGTAGAATTTTAAATTCTCACACTCAGATACTGGTGTTAATTTCCTCTACACCATACCTTTTTTTCACTTATTATTAAGATGGAAATCTCCATGTAATATTGATGCTTTCCAAACTGCAAGCATAGGCTGTATTCCAAAATCCATCCCATAGCCTCTCCCACTACCATATCCCCCACCAGAATTGCTACAGTTGATGAACATTATTATTCAAAGTCTATAGCTTTTATTATTATTTCAATTTAAATTCAAGTTAGTTAACATGTAGTGTAGAAATGATTTCAGGAGTAGGATTGAGTGATTCATCACTTACATATAATACCCAGGGCTCATCACAGGTGCCCTCCTCCTACCCAACAGCCCTCCAACAACCCTCAGTTTGTTCTCTATAGTTAAGAATCTCTTATGGTTTGCCTCCGTCTCTATTTTTATTTTATTTTATTTTTGCTTCTCTTCCCCTATGTTCATCTCTTCCCCTATGTTTCTTAAATTCCACATAAGAGTGAAATCATATGATATTTGTCTTTCTCTGACTGACTTATTTTGTTTAGCATAATACACTCTGGTTCCATCCACATCTTTGCAACCAAAGTCTGTAGTTTACATTACAGGTCACTCTTGGTATTGTACATCCTATGGATTTTGATAAATAAATAATGATATGTGTCCACCATTATAGTATCATACAGAATATTTTCACAGCTTTGAAAATCCTGTGATCTACTTAACTCATTCCTTCTGGTCCTCTAATTCCTAGCAGTCACTCATATTTTTACTGTCTCCTTGCCTTTTCTTTTTCCAGGATGTCATATAGTTGGAATGATGCCATAGCCATTTTAAGTTAACTTGTTTCACTTCAAATATGCATTTACATTTTTTCCATAGCTTTTTATGGCCTAATAGCTCATTTCTTTTTAGTGCTGAATAATATTCCTTTGCATCTTAATTGCTTCCAAGTTTTAAAAGTTATAAATACAGTTTCTATAAACATCTGTGTGTAGGTTTTAGTGAATTCATCAGTTCTTAATTCATTTCAGTAAATACCAGAGAATGGCAATTGCTGGGTAGTATGGAAAAAGATGGTTAATTATGTAAGAGACTGACAAACTACCTTTCAAGTGCTGTACCATTTCAAACAAAGCAATTAGGTAGTATTTTATAATTTATTTTCATAGCAATTGCTAAAACAATTAATCCATCAATTGTTTGTGTATCTCTGTATTCAACATGCGACCAGTCTCCCCCTTTCTTCCCATCCTTTCCTTTCCCTCTTCTTCACCCTTCTCTGCTTCTCTCTTCTCCAATAATAAGCTCCACGAGAACAGTAACTATGCATATCTGTTGTTACCTCTTTTTCCACATTGATACCACGTAATAGATTCATTCTAAATGAATATTTATCAAATGAGTAAAAACATGGGTAAAACCATAAATATTTTGGCATTAATCATATCATAAATTTGCAACACAGATTAGATGCAATGCCATACACCACCAAATTATAATGAATTCCTTTCTATAAAATAAGCTGATGTAAAATACCATTTGAACCACAAGCTACCATTAAAGCTAGTTATCATTGGAGAAACAACTATTTGCTAGGCTAAGTGTTTTGGATGCATTACCTCATTTAGTGCTTTAACAACAAAAACTTGTGACATAAGAAGAATTGTTACCCCTATTTTACAGATATGGAAATAGTTAAGAACACTTTGTGTAGTGGTAGGTCATAAAGGTTTTAATTCTGTATTCAACTCTAGTTCTGAACTACTTACACTGAGCTATGCTCAAATTTCTCTTGGCAAACACAGTCACACTAAAAAGGATTTAACTCATAATTTCTACAAAATTTCTCTTACATTTTACACCAAAATTTTGTACTTCACATGGTTCTTACGTTGTAACAAATGGAACTGTGCATTTTACATCTGCCAGTTTATTCTATAAATAATTAAATACAGGCTAGGCAGCAGGAGGAAATATGATAACCGACATCAACTGCATTCTTTGATGATGAACACCAATCTCTCGGTTTCCCTGCTTTTTCTGGTATTGCCACTGAAAAACAGCAGGATTTTAGTGCTTCCCTTTAAGCCTACGAGTCTTTTTTTTTTTTTATTATTCATAATCAGTGCACCTGGTTTAGCTCCCCCCTTAATTAAAAATAAATAAAACTAAGAAAAGAGTCAATCTATAGGGAAGAATAAGACCTGTTACTTGTCCCTCTCCATGCAGCTCAGGGGCACTGATGTTCTGTACAGTATATTTTGCTTGCTGCATTTGATGTATTTGAGGTGTTGGATGGTATCCTTGTACCACAGTACTTGGTTTGGTTTTGTGTTACTTCGTGTAACTGTTTCCATGTCACTTGCACTTGCATTTCCTAAGTAAAGAGAGGATTGTGTGTAAATTTTCAGAATGTGAAGATCAGCTTCAAAGCATTCTAACTATAAGTCTAACCCACTTCCATCTGAAGGGAGAGAGATAACATGTATTGTCACAGTGTGTTATAGAAAATAGTTAGGCTTAGTGGTGTTCAGAAGCCATCCTGGTTAATGCTTTAAAATGAAGATTGCAGGGGTACCTGGGTGGCTTAGTTGGTAAACCATCCAGCTTCAGCTCAGGTCATTATCATGTGGTCAGTGAGTTCGAGCCCTGCATCAGGCTCTGTGCTGACAGCTCAGTCTGGAGTCTGCTTCAGATCCTGTGTCTCCCTCTCTCTCTGCGCCTCCCCCACTTGTGCTCTGTCTCTCTGCGTCTCTCAAAAATGAATAAATGCTAAAAAATTTTTTAAAAATAAAATGAAGATTGCACCCTTGTGTTTTAAATGATATACAAAACGAAGAAAAGTATAAAATGATCAGTATTGTAATGAATCATTGTGTGTGTCATGCACACAACTGTGGCTATTTGGTTGGCATGTAGTAGCAGCCCTAAGAGAGATAGACAAATGATATTTATTAACTAATGGGTTTTGATAAAGGTATGTACACAAGATACTATGGATGTCAAAATAAAGGCACAGAGCTCTACTTGATTTGATTAAATTGGTTCAGAAAAGAGTTCCAATAGGAGAGCAAGCCTGAATGACAATGAAAAGTGTGGCAAATATAATTGGGTATAGGTTAAGTTGCCCCACAAAGAAGAGGTACAGAAGGTTGCAGGTTATTAAATGATTCTTATATGATGGCTAACACAGAGTAGATTCTCTATATTGTGTTGAACTCAAATAAAATGAAACAAATTATTTTAATTAAATTAAATATAATAGTATTTCTAACATGAACTGTGCCATGGTCAAGCCTATAGCTTTAAAATTCAAACTATTTCTTCATTCAAAGCCCAATATCTGTATATATAGTTAACATATGAGAAAATAATTACTACCTCTTTGGTTAAAATGAAAATTGACATGCAATTGAATCTATTCATTGTAGAAAGTTGATTAAATATCATCCACTTAAAATTTGAAGGTAGTCTATTTGTATATACTTTCTGTCAAAATATGCATATTGCTACATGAATAATTATATTTCTAAAAATTGGTCTAGACTTATAGTTTTCTGAGTTTCTTTTAATGTGAAAACATTAGAAATTATTCAGACAAAATTTATCACAAAGTGAATTTTAATTCAATCCAAGTCCCAAAAATAAAAACAATGTGATTTATACTTTTTTTTTATGTACAGGTGTATTTAACAGTACCAAAAAAGGGAAAATGTTTAAATATATTTATTATAAATGTATTAGAAATACATGATTTATGCACATTAGTTTGAGTAATTTATATATAACAATTCATATTTGAATATGTAGCTTATTTATCAAGTTGTACCTTTCACTTAGTAATTTCAATTTAGTTATCAAACTACCTACACATTGTATTCCACAGGCTTTTTTTTTCATAAGTTACCTGTGAACTTCAATGGAAACCAAGTAATATGAAGATCTTGTCCCAAAACTCCAATTCAACATTTTTACTCAATTTGAGTTGACCAAATCAAAGGCTTTTGGGTCTCCAAGTCAGTGGAACTATCACTCTCTTCATTTTACTCAGCATCAGCAGACTTATTTGGACTGATACCACAAGCTCCCCGAAGAGTATCCATTACTAGCCTATGATCTCTAACACTGGGCTATACACTTGAAGACTATTTTTGCTCTTAAAAAAGCTTTGGTCTACTGGGAGTATAAAATAAGTCAAACAGCAATCACAGTATGACAGATAACAGCTACAGTTAAGGTTGCTACAGTATTTCATGAAAGTGCAGTAGTGCTGTATTTAAAAACTTTTTAAGGAACATAGAAGATTTCCAAGAGAATGTTGAGTTGAATCAAAACAGTTGGGTGCCTGGGTTACCTAGGTTCAGGGTGGAAATATGTGGCAGTAGTGGGATTCAGGGGGGAAAACAATATATGTGAAGTTGTAATTACCATAGTTTATGTGACGAAAGGAGATAAGAAATAAGAATACGTTTTTAGAAATTGCCAGTGGCTATGTGTGCTGGGCTACATCATTTTTACTTTTCCTAGGAAAGTGGTAACCCAATAATGATTTTTGCAGCTAAGGAATGACCTGGTTGGATGATTATTTTAAGATAACTCTGGGGTGCATTGGTGGCTCAGTCAGTTAGGTGTCCAACTTTGGGTCAGGTCATGATTTCATGGTTTATGGGTTTGAGCCCTGTGTCAGGATCTGTGCTCTGTGCTCACAGTACGAAGCCTGGATGGGATTCTCTCTCTCTCTCTCTCTCTCTCTCTCTCTCTCTCTCTCAAAATGAATAAACTCTAAAAAAATAACTCTGGCACATATTCTATAGTTAGTAATTATACTTTTGAGGGCTTGACTCTA
Organism: Hyaena hyaena; assembly: GCF_003009895.1. NCBI lineage: Eukaryota > Metazoa > Chordata > Mammalia > Carnivora > Hyaenidae > Hyaena > Hyaena hyaena. Next base: position 150,034 of record NW_024081801.1, on the reverse strand, counting down.
AAACAGTATCTCTCAACTTGTCTCATCAACTTTCTGCAGGAGTATCTATTGTCTGAACATTTGTCTCTAGTATTAACCCTGGTTTCTCCCCTGAGCTGTGCTTTCCATTTGCCTTTCTCAAATATCTTCCAATGGTCAGATCAAGGAAAATGTCTGTCAGTACAGTCAGTCCTCAAGATATTTATCTTTTCATTCATTAGCTGCCCTAGAAGTTGTCCCTGAAGATTAGAATTGTATAGAAAAGCAATGAGTGTATATTTTCAAAGAGAACTCCATCTAAGCATATCCCTTGAAGATCTGGTAGCCAAACTAATTGAAGGGAAATAAAGTATCTTCAAAGAAAGTAGAAAACTCATTCAAAAAAATATAGGTTTCAGGACACCTGGGTGACTCAGTCTGTTAGGTGTCTGATTCTTGATTTCGGCTCAGGTCATGATCTCAAGCCTATGTCAGGCTCTGCACTGATGGTGTGGAGCCTGCTTGAGATTCTGTCTTTTCCTCTCTCTCTCTCTGCCTCTCCCTCCCCCATCACTCTTTCAAAATAAATAAGAGTTTAAAAAAAGAAAATAAAAATAAATGGGTGCCTGAGTGGCTCAGTCAATTAAGCGTCTGACTTCAGCTCAGGTCATGATCTTGCAGTTTGTGGGTTCAAGCCCCACATCAAGCTCTGTACTGACAGCTCAGAACCTGGATCCTGCTTTGGATTCTGTGTCTCCCTCTCTCTCTGCCCTTCCCCACTTGTGCTCTCTCTTGCTCAAAAATAAATATTTTTAAATAAATAAAGAAGAGAAATAAGTGCACAATGAGGAAATGAGAATTCCTGTTGTTTTCTGTCAAGTCATCACACAGGAAGAAAAGAATTCTAGAATTATGTTTCTTGAGATCTTTCCACCTTTTTGGTAGATTCTTGAGATAGTGAATAGATGCAGGTATCCATTTAACATTAGTGACACACATAGCCTAGGCAGAGGGATAATTCATGCCATGATATCACTATGTATGCGCATCCATTATGATAAGCTCTCTAGAGAAGACATGCATAGATCAGACTTACCTCTCCAGATTTGACCACTGACACAGCCTCCATAGAACAGTGTAGATGATCACCACTTCTCCTGGAAGGGCCCTATCACATTTAGAATACTACATGAGGAGGCTTTATTCTTGAAAGATGAAGTCTTAGGCTACATCCTTTTTAGATCATGAGGTTCATATGAAACTGTATAAAGTATTTGTCATGTCAACCATCAATAGTCTTCATGGTTTGGAAGCCCAAGTGATTTTTCACTGGACTTCTATCCCCAAAACCTGATTTCTTATCTGATGGAGTTTTTCAAGAAGGATGGAGTTTTATGTTCATAGGGAAAAAAATGGGGAAGTATTTAGATAAAATGCATTTTCAAAGGAATGTTATCTTTTAGGTTTTTTTTCCCAACAAATGTTTACTGACCATCAACTTTGTAACTATGTTCTAGACATCATAATAGTCATGGACATTCAGTAGAGAGTGGTCAGAGGCACTTTTGTTATGCTGGTAAGGACATGTAAGTCAAGTTGGTATACAAACAGTCCTACCACTAACAGTTCTAATTATTGATATGGACTTTATAGATATTATAAAGGAAATTCTAGAAAAACTAGAAATAAAATATCTGGTCAAATTGTGAAACATAAAATTATCTCAATATTATATACTTTATGTCAAACTGTTCTTAATATTTGATGTCTGATCATTAATACAGATTCTTTTATTATCATTATGGCTGAATGATATCATTCTTCAGAATATTATTCTCAAATTCAGATTGACACTTTACATTTCATCTCCCAGTCCAGTTAGCTAACCTGCAAGTATCCTTTATAGGACAGCAATACTGAATCAACAACTTGGAAGGTTTTTTCCCCTTATCTAACTAACAAGTTCTCCCAACATGGGAGAAATATACTAACTGGATATAAATTATTGGTTATTGGTCTTGTGATTGGACATTGACTTGTAACTTGAGACCTGAGAATTTTATGTAGTAGAATTTATACGGTAAATTTTTTATAGAGTTGGAAATTATGTAAATAATGCAAAAGTTTGCTAGAAAGCAGAAATTATTGAAAGAGAACTTCAGTTTAGTGAACCTTTCCTAATGAAACATGATAGTTCCAATTAGCATAAATCGAATGTTTCACTTTATATGAAGCAGGGAAAAGTTTATTGCTTGTTAGGACTGTAATTGATGAAGTAACTAAGCTTATACTACTTAGAAACAGATTTACTTGGTGGTTTTATATTGGATGTTCTGCCTGATGTTTCCTTTATAATTCTACAAGAACACCATGTCATGAATTTAGCATAACAATCATCTGAACTGTTTCTTCCAATTATCAAAATTATCAAAAAGATATTTCAATTTAAGAAGGCATATATCACCCTGAGCAGATTTTCAGAGTGTTAAGCTACAGGTAGGTAAATCCACAATTATATAACTTGAAAAAATTAGTATATATAAGTCATGGGTATGTGACTTGTTTGTTGCATAAGACCGTGCCATTATAAGATACCCCCCCCTACACACACACACACACACACACACACACACACACAAACACAATTGCTCTAATATTCTGCTGTTGCTGATTTAATAATTAACCAGTTATTATCAAGGGGATCTATATTTTCATTTGCCCTGGCCACCACAAATTAGGTTGACAGTTTGCTATATAAACAATAAAATAGGGGCTTGTGAGTGGTTCAGTCTGTTGAGTGTCCAACTTTTGATTTCTGCTCAGGTCATGGTCTCATGATTAAGTGAAATCAAGCCCCACTTGCTGCTAGGCCATGACGGCACAGAGCTTCCCTGGGTTCTCTCTCTCTCTCTCTCTCTCTCTCTCTCTCTCTGCCCCTCTCATGCCTGCAATGCATATGCACGTGCACACACACACTTTCTGTCTCTCTCTCTCTCTCTCTCTCTCTCTCAAACTTTACAAAAAATTAAGAAATTAATACTGTGTATTTTTATAGTGTTGGAAAAATTCAAGCTGTCTGTGATTTTAGTAAACTTTAAGAAGCAAACTACGAATTCTAAGACGAAAGTAGATCTAAGCACAGAATTAGATTGATATGAAACTGATTGTGACAACTGTATTTTTTTTTTTTGCTATATTACATACTCATGACCTCAAGTAGAAAATAAAGTTGAAGTACATTACATCTTCAAATGTTACTGTCAATAGAAAAAATGTTTTGCCCAGATCTTAACACATTGTTAGTGTTCATTAAATTTAATTGATAGTGATGTTCATTAGGCTGTTAGAGTGGAAGAATGTTTTAATTTTGTTATCTAAAATAATAAACTATAGGATAAAACTGTTCATAACAAATGTTGAAGATGTAATAAGATGTAAAACATATAGCACAGTGATGATGTGTGTGTATTCTGGTGTCTCAGTGCCTACATATGAATCTAGGCTCCGCCATTTTTTAGCTCTATGACTAGAGAATTAGAAGGACTATAGGATAACACTAGTTATCCCATAATCATACTTTTTTACTTAGTTGAAATGATTTTAAGAGTAATTCTGTCTCAGGAGAGACTCAGTTTGAATTTCTTATTCTACACCAATATCTGGATAGCTAATAAGCTTATCAAGTTTAAAGTACTTTAAAGTACTTTAAAGGCACCTGGGTGGCTCAGTCATTTGAGCATCTGACTCTTAATTTAATCTCAGGTCATTATTTCCTTGTGTGTGGGCACTGACAGCATGGAGGCTGCTTGGTATTCTCTCTCCCTCTTTTTCTGTCCCTCCCCCACTAGTGCTTGTGCTAGTTCATGCACTCTTTCTCACTCAAAATAAGTAAATAAATAAACACTTAAGTATTTTTTAAAAATCTTGATCTACCTCTGATTCTTAACTGGTCTTCACCAGTGTTCTTCAAATTAGTAAGTGGCACCACTACTCACATCACTGATAGACACAAAAACTAAGAATCATTGATTATATATATATATATAGTTTACTCCAAAAACATAAAATAAAAACTTCATAGGATCAGTCTTCCAAATATATCCTGAAAATAACCTCTAGTCACAATATCCACCACTGGTACTCAGGCCAATATATTTTATCTCTTGCTGAGACTGCCACTGACTTCCAACAGGCATTCCAGCTTCCGTTCCTTCCTCTACTCCAAACTCCCTTAAGAGTCTACTATCTACATAAGATTAACTTAATCTTTCCATAGTACAAATCAAACTGTGTCTTTTTTTCTTTAATATTAAGTATTCCAATGGTTTCCCATTGCTCTCAGAATTAATTTCAAATTAAACAACAAATTATCTTATATGATCTCATTCCTGCCTATGTCTGTGACCTCACTTCCATCCACTGAGGGTCTTCCAGTCATCTCTTTATTCACAACCCCCATCTTGCTGTTTTTCAGACATACAAAGCATGTTCCTCCCTCAGGATCATTGTGCCACTATTCTCTTTGCTCTGAATGCTCTTTTCCTCAGAAATTCACATTCAGATCTCTGATCAGAAAAGCCATCCCTGGTCACTCCCTGTAAAAGAGTCCTCCTTTTTGTTCCTTATTATTTATCTTGCAAAATTTTGTCTTTAAGCCACTTATTACTAATTGTTATTAATTCTGATTCCTTTACTAAAAGATAAGCTATGTAATGAGACAAACTTTGCCTATATTGTTAATTATTTTATTCCAATCACTTTCAACAATCACTGACATTTAGTAATTGATCATGATATATTTGTTGAGTGAAGACACAGAAGGCTACACAGTGACCATGGAAAGTAGATGACCATGGAAAGTGAATGGCCATATTCTTGTAAAGCTCTGATTCAAAAGATCTTATCTGCAATGATAACTTCTAAATTTTTCCTAGAACAATACAAACTTATTTTTCATTAATATGAAGTCCATGTGAGTGTTTCTGACTTCAGATATTCTCCTTCAAAGAAAGATCTGTGGATCTGGGATACTTCCTTTTTGTGCCTCCTATATCATTTACATGTGTTTTCTGAAGTCACCACATGGAAGAAGAGCCTGCAGGTTCATACATAGCCGACTTTGTAGACCAGTCTGAAAGTGACTTATTTCATGACCGTTCACATTTCATTGATTAGAAGTAAATAACATGGTCTCACATAAACATGAGAGTAAGTAAAACATGTAGTCCAAGAGGAAGAAGAAATAGATTTAGTTAACATGTAGGAAGCTTTGCCATGCAGTTTTGGACTTTAAGGAAAATATAGAAGTTTCTCTAGGATAAATTGTGTGTGTGTGTGTGTTTGTAGGAGGAGGAGGAGAAGAGAGGGTTCAAGCAATTAAAATATTGAAATCTATTTGGAAGAACATTTAATTTTTAAAAAGGCTTTATGATTTTAATTGCTAGCACTTGGGAATATAACGAGATGTTTCTTATCAAGCTCAAAATTAGGAAAATAAATTCACCTTTGAGACTTAAACTCTTAGAAGAGCACATGATGGATGTGAGCCTAGAAATACAACATAGGAAAGAGAACATATGACTTCCTGGTATCATAAGGAAGAATGGATGTGTTAACATATCCAGTAATATAATGGTGAACAATATTGAAGAACATATCAGAACCATAGAGAAAAATGCTAGTAGTGCCAATGTAAAGTTGTCTAAAGATAGTTTAGTCTGTGAATATCAAGTATTCCAGATCATTCTTACAGAAATATCTTAGCCATATGTCAGTATTTGAATCACTTTGTTTTGCATGTTCTGATCTAATGTACCTCAAGGAAATCTATGATTCCTGTGCAGCAATGGTGACATGGGGAAAACTTGTTGATCATGGGACTTTGAGGATCCCTTAACCCTGAGGTTGTGATTACTCAAGATAGTTTATAATGGCTTCAGATTATAATTTAGGAGGAAAATATTGATCATGCAAACATTTTTGAGCTGTATAATAGCTACATTTTCACCATCATCTAGTATATTGGCATTCTGATCCCTATCCTACCTCTGTGTATATTTTCAACAATCTGAATTCTTTCCAAGGCTTGCTGCTTACTCTTGAGTGGAGAAAAAGACAAATCTCTTAGTCCTTAATATGTGGAATCATAAAACATATTTTTTCTTTCTGTTTCTTCTATCACTTCCAGCTTCACTTTTTACCATTTTCTACATGTTAGATTTTTTAAAGCAGTTATATAACCTGACCTTATAAAAACTTTCAGGTGTGAGTTGAAAGTGAACACAGAATTTATAACTCTAAAACAGAAGACAAAAGGATAGCTAAAGTAAAATTTACATTTTGTGCAAATTAGATACAATCTTGGACAAATACTAGCACAGTGAAGTAAGGATACCTATTGAATATGTCTGTAGTGTTAGAAAATAGGCATGCGTTACTATTTTTAAATAATATGTGAATAGTATTTTCTTAAAGTTCAAAATCCACAAATACTATAACAAAGTTTTAATTCTACATTTAAAGGAGAATCCCCTGATACATTTGTACTTATTTATGTATGTATCATAATTCTCTTCACTATAAGCTAAAAACAATTTCTTTATGCAGAAATAATCTTACAAGTATATGGCAGAAATAGGCTATTCACGTTAAACTAAATCATATAAGAATCATTGCTCTGTAAGCCAGTACAAATTAAAATGGTTCAAACATCACAAGAAAATGTTTTCAAATTATCTGCTGCATATACTGCATTTTGCATTAGCTTCCAACTAAATACGACACTTAGAGCAGAAGAGTTTATAATTTGTAACAAAGCTTTTAGATCCATAGTGACTACGACACAGCAAAAATTCTTCACTGGAAAAAAATATCCTCAAAGGAAATGTGAAATGGTATTTTGGCTAAAAGTAAAGAAATTAAGAATAAATAAATTTTCACATTCAAAATTTGAAAGATTAGTTTTGAAATACAGATAAAATTTACCATGGAGACTTTATTTTCTAGCAAAATAAGGCAATTATTTGAGCTATCGAATAGGACTAGAAAATGCCTCAAAACTAACTTTAAAAGTTCTCTCTCAGGGACAAAGAAACTGTGAACTTAGTTATTATAATTATTGTTTGCAGATCTGCTCCACTGGGCTTTTTTGTGGTGCTGAAATAAGCAGAATTACCTGTTTACCTCCTGTCCATCAAAGAATGGATGCCATTTCCACACGAACATATACAGTACCTGCTTCTGACACTTCAATCAGTAGCTTTCCATCACCAAGAGCTACAAGACTGTGGACCATAATGACTAGTTACCCAGCTGATCCAGGTAAGTAGATGAGGATAAGATACGTAAAAGACTGAATTTGATCAAGTTGTGTATTGAAACATATTTTCTGACTTATTTCAAGTCTTTATTTTTCTGAGATCCATGATTTTTAGGGATATAAAATTATTTTAGAATTGTTCATTTCAATTTTAAGTTTTGGTTTAAGAATATTGATGTTCTTTGCTAATAAATACTCTTTCTGAAATAGTGTAAAAGTGTTCATTAACATCTTTATTATGATATGTAAATTTTGGTAGATAACTGGATTCCAGTCCTAGCTATTTTAACTATCCGTAAAACTTATTTAAAAAGACCATGTACTACTTACTTTATTCTATCTTCATTTAATGTTCCCTGAATCATTATATATAAATTTATATTCCTATTAATTTATTGGAGTTTTTTAATCTGCATGTTTCCCATTTTAGAGTATTTGACATCTAGAGTATGTTTCAATATGTCTTATTTAATTTACTAAATCAAATGATGCCATATATTTATAATATTTATATACATAATATAATATTTAGTATAAGCTAAATTCCATATTAAATCTTTTTACAATCAGTGTCACTCAGGATAATAAGAATGAGAATTATACCCCTTACAAGGTATTCTTTGTTTAGGAAAAATATTTTTAAGGGCTATTGGATATTATAAACAGAAAGGTAGTCTGCCCTATTTTTTTCTTCTTAATTTCTGTTCTCTTAAAGACTTAAGTTGAAATACAATGTTATAAAATATAAAGCATACTATGCCTATTTATAAAGTAAAATAATATTTCTAATATTTTAAAAACAATATGTTATATATTCATTGAGTCTATCAGTGACAGAGCTGTAATTTTTCATGTTATATTATTCAAAGGAGCCATTTGGTTTGGAATATGTCAATTCTTTCTTTTCCCATTGTGAATACTCTCTGCTTATATGTGTAAATAAAATATATGAGATAAATATGTTAAATGAGTAAAAATGTTTATAGAATAAATATAAAATTTAATATAAAATAAATCACATATATATTGTTTTTCTTTATAATTGAAATATAATTTATATACAATGTTCTATTATTTTCAGGTGTACATCATAGTGATTTTATATTTCTATACATTATTAAATGATCTCCATGACAAATCTGGTTGCCATATGCTTCCATACATAGTTGCTACAATATTATTTATATCCTGATGCTCTATATTACAGTTCCATGACTTATGCATTTTCTAACTGGAAGTTTGTACTTCTTAATCCCCTTTATCTATTTTGACCACCCCACTCATCTGTCCCTCCTCTGCTAGACAAGTTTATTCTCTGTAACTATGATTATGTTTTTGTTTTGTTTGCTCATTTATTTTTAGATTCCACATGTAAATAAAATCATATAGCATTTGTCTTTCTCTGGCATATTTCACTGAGCATAATATCATCTGGGTTCTTCCATGTTGTCACAAGTGGTGAGATTTCATTCTTTTTTATGGCTGAGTAATATTCTATTGTTTATATATATCATATCTTCTTTATCCGTTAATCTGTCAACGGACATATAGATTGCATCCATATCTTGGACATTGCGTATAATGCTTCAGTGAACATAGAAGCATGTATATATCTTTGAGCTGGTGTTTTCATTTTTTTCCAGATAAATATCCAGAAGTGGAATTGCTGGATTATATGGTATTTCTAATTTTTAATTTTTTAAGGAAATTCCATACTGTTTTCCACAGTGGCTGTACCAATTTCAATTCTCACCCACAGTGTACAAAGTTTCCTTTTCTACACATCTTCACCAACACTTGTTATTTATTGCCTTTTTTTGATAATAGCCAATCTGACATAATTAAGGTGATATATCATTGTGGTTTTGATTTGCGTTTATGTGATGATAAATGATGTCGAGTATTTTTTCATGTGCCAGCTGGCCATTCATATGTCTTATTTATAAAAATGTCTATTCAAGTCCTCTGTACATTTTTAAAGTTTATTTATTTATTTTGAGAGAGAGAGAGAGCAAGCAGTCAAGGGAGGGGCAGAGATGGAGAGAATCCCAAGCTCTCTGATGCAGGGCTGGAACTCACAAACAGTGAGATCATGTCCTGAGTCAAATTCAAAAGTTAACTAACTGAGCCACTCAGGTGCCCCTTCCCATTTTAAAATCAGATTGCTTCTTCTCTTGATGTTAAGTTGGGAAATTCCCTATATATTTTGGGTATTAACCATTATCAGATGTGTGATTTGTAAATATCTTCTCCCATTGAGTAGGTTACTTTTTTTTTGTTCTATTGATGGTTTCCTTGCTGTGCAAAGGCTTTTTAGTTTGATGTCGTCCCATTTGTTTATTTTAATTTTTCTTGACCTTACCTAAGGAGTCTGGTCCAAAATAGTATTGCTAACACTGATATCAAAAAGCTTACTGCCTATTATTTCTTCTAGTTTTATGGTTTTGAGGCTTACATTTAATTCTTTAGCCCTTTTGAATTTATTATATGGTGTAAAGTAGCAGTCCAGTTCATTTCTTGCATGTAGCTGTCCAGTTTTCCCAGCACCTTTTATTTATTTTATAGCCTACCTTTTCCCTATTGTATATTTTTGCCTCCTTTGGCAGAGATTAATTGACTGCATATAAGTGGGCTTATTTCTGAGCTCTATTCTGTTGATCAATGAGTCTGTTTTCATGCCATAACCATACTGTTTTGATTACTATAGCCCTGTAGTATAGTTTGAAATTAGGGCACAAGATACCTCCAGCTTTGTTCTTCTTTCTCAAGATTATGTAACACAATTTGGTCAACTTTGACCCTCAGTGGAGTGTGAATAATGAGAGCCTTTGCATTTATGCAGTTTGTGAAATGACTAAACTTACTCATACACTTCCATTAGAAAAATGACTTACAGAGGCATTTGTCTGCACATAATGGGTATGAGGAGGCAGTACAATTTGCAGAAGATGCAGTCTAGGGCCCAAGTTGTTCATTTTTAATTCAGTTTTCTTATTCTTTTTTTGTTTCTTTTTCCTCTTTGAAGGTTCAAAACAGACAGACATTATCAAGCATGATGCTCTCCCAACTACTAGTTTGGCAGCATTAAGTATTGGCATATCTTTTGAAAGCTATTTATTCAAAGAACTGATTTCCACTAGAGAGCTTTCAGCAAAATACAGTCTTCCTTCTTCCACAGATGTTTCCTCTTCTCAATTTCTGAATTTTGGTGTTCATGACTCAGTGCAAATTGTCTGGTGCAAAAAGTCTGTATCACATATGCCTATGCACACTTCAGCAGCCACAGCAGGATACTTCTTCCCCAGTATGGAAGACAGGACCCCATTTATCACCTCTTCTTCCATGACAGATTTTATTTTTCCTACAGAATCTTTATTATTTGTGAACAAAGAGACTATTGCCTTACCTACTAGCACAGTGGGTTCAGTAATTACTGACATTCCAGGGGCTGATATTAAGTTAAAGAGGCACTCATTACTCTCCCATGGATTCCTGCTTGCAACCGCTTCTACAAGTGCACCTCCAATTGTTTCTAGGGGGGCTCAAGAGGCTATTGAAGAATATTCAGCTGTTTCCCTAATTTCAAGAAGAGAGTACTGGAGGTTGCTGAGCTCCTCAATGTCTCCCTTTTCTCCTGCTAAGATAATTATATCTAAACAGGTAGCCATCTTAAACTCATCAACTCTGCACCAGTTCACTACACAAGCCTCCGTTCCCAGTGAATACCAGGTTATTACTGAAGCATCTAGCAACCAGAGACTCACAAACATCAAATCACAGGCTGCTGATTCTTTAAGTGAATTAAGCCAAACATGTGCAACATGTTCTATGACTGAAATAAAATCCTCTCATGAATTCTCATATCAAGTTTTGAATAGCAAACAGTCCCACTTTTATGAGACCTTCTGGATGAACTCAGAGATATCAGCCAGCTGGTATGAACTAATGGGAATTGAAACTATCACTTCTGGGCATCCGTTGTCTTCTGCTACTGAAAAAATGCCATCAGTGGCATTCACAGAACTGTCATCTTTATTTCCTTCTAAAAAGAGTACAAAAAGAAGAATTTTATCCTCATCCTTAGAAGAATCCATTACACTATCAAGTAATTTGGATGTTAATTTATGTTTGGATAAGACTTATTTCTCCATTGTCCCTTCACAAACTGTCTCTTCAGACTTGATGAATTCTGATTTGACTTCACAGCTGACTACTGATGATCCTTCTGTGTCAGAGAACATTTTAAAACTATTGACAATGGGTCAATATCATATAAGCATGGGCCTCACTGAGATACTGAATCACGATAATTTATTGGGCGTGGGAGAGAGTAAAGTATCTCATAAACAGTTTGAACTTCACACACGTGATAGTTCTTTAGATTTTGTATTAAATTTACAGTATCATCCAAGATCTATCTCTTCAAGTGACCTCAAAAACAACCTGCCTCCTTACATAGACTCAGTGTCTGAATTTTCAGAAGTAACCTCTAAGGTCTCATTTTGTGAAGTTTCAGGAACTCATTCATACCCAATACAGGCCTCTTTTCCCATGTCTCTACTTGTGCCAGATTGGACATATTATACAGATTATCTGACCTTAACATCTGATTTAAAAGAAGAGCTTACAGCTCCTTCAGAGTGGCCCAAATGGGAACTTCAGCCTAGTGTGCAACCTCCTGCTGCAAGCCAGAGGCTTTCCATCAGTAGATCGCTTACTTTGTCTTCACTGGAGTTCATTCCAACACCTCTTCAGCTGATGATTTCTGGTGAGTTTCTCAGTTTCAGTTCAGTAAACTTTTAGAAATGAGTTTCTTTTCTATAGTGAAGAAAGAGCCTGTCGTGGTCACCAGGTGCTCTAAACAGCCTCTTTGTAATCAGGGTAGCAGCAAGTTCAATGGGGATGGCACCTTGCTGTTGTACCTGACACAGATGGTTATTCTTTATGCACTGCCACAAAGGCTACTAGATCAATACAGGAGTATGTTGGAGACAGCTACACTGCTGGCAAGCAATCAGAAACTGAACTAGTTCAATTCATTACATAGATCTTTCAAAGCTTAGGAATAACTTTTATTATTCTCATTTCTTGAAATAGAATCTTTGTCAGGTGGAACACAATATAACATACACTTTCTAACATTTTTTTTTTCAGTGCTGGTATTTTTTTTAATGGGGAGATGAAGAAATCAAGGGAATTTATTGAGTATTGCCATTCTACCCAGCATGGTTTATCATTATTTAATGCAAAGCTGTGATGCTTTCATTATGTAGAAATCAGAATATAAATTAAATTCATGACCTTTATTTCACAAAAAAATTAAAAAATTGAAACAAGATAGTATCCCATATGTAAATTTAAAGTCAGTCTTGAAATAATTAATGAAAAGCCACTTTTCTGAGATTGCAATTCTTACTTTAAAGAATTTTAGAAATTATTAGTCTCCTCTACCCTCATAATTACTGTCAAATTGGGAAACAAGCAGGAAAAAAATTTCAATAATATTTAGCAGAAGAGAAAGTATTTTTTCATTATTTAAAGTTCAATCTTGTGTAATTGTGGTATTGATTTGACTTCCCTTCAATGAGAAATGTATAGGTTTTGTGTGTTATGTATGTATATCTATAGATTTTGTGTGTATGATTCAGTAGAATCACATATCAGTGTTTCATATGTTTAGGTGTGTCATTTGTGACTGGCAATTCAATAATTTGAAAGATCAAATCCTGTATTTGGTACGTATAGTGTGATATGACTTTCTTTACAAAGTTTCTAAAAATAACATAAATTTTATTTACAAATTTAATGTAGTATTTTCCATGCGCTTTTATAAGGCAATAGCTTGTTGTATAACTGTTAAGACTCATCAATAATACCTAATGTATCACTTCTCACATATAAGGTTCTTAATAAATGCAAAAGAGTTACATCTTCTCCTCTCATACAATTAGTCCCATAGCCATCCCTTGAAAATAATCAGGACACGAATTCTCCATTTCCAGGAAATAAAATCCTAAGTTTGCCTTTATGAGCAAAACCTTGTCACATTCCATTTTTCCCATTCCCTCATTCCAATTTCAAACACTCTTTGGTGATTTTGATCTTTTCCAATTCGCCTACTCTTCTTCTAAGTTTCCCTTGCCTCCCTAATTATTTTAGACATGTTAATCAATAATTTACAAAGCACTTGCTGGCATTTTCCAGTATGTTCATCCACTGTGTTGGCCAGGGTCATATCAGGGAATAGATAGCACACTCCAGCTGAGTACTTGGGGAGAATTAAAAAAAAAAAAAAAAAAAGATTATTTACAAAGATATGGGTAGAGATAGTATGGTGTTGAAGGGACTAGTAACAGCAGGATATCATCATTTCCTTGAGTCCTGAAGGGACAAAGGAAAGAGCAGTTATCAAGACCCAAAAAGAGGAAAACTACCAGTTCATAGAAGCTATGGCCTTTAGGGAGAAAACATAGGCAATCCAATGCAAACCAATCAGGAGTAGACCAGGAGATGTATACCCAGCTTCCTTCTCCTCTTGTCTTCTAGTCACTTGCAGGTGCTCCCATTGGCCAAACCAATTCAGTAGCCGAAAATGATCTTTAAAAACATATCTACACATCTGAAATAATCTCTTCATATAAAGAAAAGGTATAGCTTATAACAATATTCAACACCATGTTTAGAAAATGTTTACTTATTTAGAGAGAGTGGGGAGGGGAAGAAACAGAGAAGTGGAGAGAGAATCTCCAGCAGGCTCCATGCTGTTAGTGGAGAGCCCAACAGAAGGCAATCTCACCGACCATGAGATCATGACCTGAGCCAAAATCAAAACCCAGGTGCTTAACTGACTGAGCCACCCAGGCACCCCTTCAATGCCATTCTTAAGGTTGAAACATAGAGGTAAATCCATTAAACTTATAAGTCAAAATGTCTTCTATGTGTATGTGCACATATTTCTTACATATCATTTAGAAAATCTTATAGAAAATATATTAACCAAAATACCATAAGTAAATTAAATGGAGATATATGACATATTTATTTGAACTCTTTAAAATGTGAGCCCTTAATACTAAAGAAACACTACTTTTGAAAAGTATAAAGCAATTTCAAACAAATTCAAATGGGATAATATATAGAACTTGATCAAGTGATTTTGAAGTCAAAGAGCATAGCCAGTGAAATGTTGAATAGAAATGGCACTAAAAGTATTGTATGTTTATGAAATATATTAAAATAAATTATAATAAAATATGGTATTACAGGGATGCAAATAAAAGGGAATAGAATAAAAAGTCCAGATACATAGATTACATAAAATTACATAAAAGAAGAGATTTGATAAAGATTTTCACAGTCACTAACTTGTGTTGATGCATTCTGTTATTTTGAAAACTCTTTCTCTATACCCTTATACCTGAATAACTTCTATGAGGACTAACTACATAAAATTACAAAATAAAACATTAAATAATCCAAATCAAATATAAGTTAATATTTATTTTGTCTCTAATGGGAAATTTTAAATAAAATGGAAAATTATAAATAAAATGTTGATAGTAAGTACATTTTATAGTAGAATAACTAAAATTAAAATCTTCTATGCCAAAAACTGTCATAAACATATGTTAAAGCAGTTAAAAGTATATAAAATACAAAGCAAATATATACAAAAACGTGTTGCCTCATTGAGTATACATGGTTATAAATACCCTTTCATTTTTTTTCTTTTTTTAATGTTTTATTTATTTGAGAGAGAGACAGAGAGAGAGAGAGGGAGAAGTGTGAGCAGGGGAGGGTCAGAGAGAGAGGGAGATGCAGAATCTGAAACAGGCTCCAGGCTCTGAGCTAGCTGTCAGCACAGAGCCCAACATGGGGCTCGAACCCACCAACCTGAGATCATGACCTGAGCTGAAGTCAGACACTTCACGACTGAGCCATCCAGGCACCCCAATAAATACCCTTTCAAATCAAAGAAAACAAGTTGCTGTACACAGACAGTAAAACAGTATTTAAAAATCACATTTGTGATGTGATGTGAAGATATAACATATAAAATGAGACACAAATTTTATCCATTTGCCAGTGTTTTATTATTTTTTTTTCATTTGTAATACTATTTGTGAAGATGTACCACTCTTTTGGTAGGGAAAGAAGTTGGCACCACATTTCTGAAGAATTACTTTCCACCAGAAATTTTAGAATTTTTAAAATTACATAATATTTGGGTACCTAGGTGGCTCAGTCAGTTGAACATCTGACTCAATATTGGCTCAGATCATGATCATACAGTTGGTGAGATCTAGCCCTGCGTCTGGCTTTGCGCTGGCAGCGTGGAGCCTGCTTGAGATTCTCTCTTTCCCTTTCATTCTGCTCCTTTTCCATGCTTGCTCTCTCTCTCTCTCTCTCTTTCTCAAAATAAATATTTTTAAAAAATAAAATAACATCTCAATTTTAGGATTGATATACCCAAAGTTGTATTATTAAATGCTATTAAAATAATAACTATCTGAAAAGAAATATGCCCTATAGTGGTGGGTGTTTTAAATATTGACATGGAAAATTGTTCCTTTAATACTATTAAGCAGAAGTTATAAAATCAGATATACAACAATTTTGCAAATACATGTGTACATGATACAACACATATGCATATAAGGGATTCTTCCAAAACATCAATATTGCTTCTAACACTTATTTTTATTTTCTAAAAGTTTCATACTGATTACATATTTTATAGTCAATAAATTTTTTATAAATATTTGTGTATAGTGAGAAATAAAAAATATTTCAGAAAATATATTTAATTATTTTATTAGATTAAAAGAATGAGTTTTTATAAGATCTTACAATTATCCACATAAAGATATAAAATCATTGTTAATTAGCATTATTATAGTGAAAAAATCAATTAGAAATTATAAAATATTTTTCTGAAGTAACACAGATCTTATGTTCAAACATTCCATCCACATATTTTAAACTAAATAACTATATACAAGTTGAAATCATTAGTTGTATTCCTGTAGCATTCTTCACTTTTTAGTAAAATTAGGAAAAAATGGAATGAAATTAATCACATCATTTTATTCAATATTCACATATATTTCAACTGACTACTTTGTGACAGACAGCAGAAACTGTTGTAACTTGTTTGCTTGCTTACCTGTTGCTTTGGACCTGACACTCAGATATGAATTATGCCTTTTTAGTTTTTTTAAATGCTATTTATTTATTTTGAAAGAGAGAGAGTAGGAAGAAGGGACAAAGAGAGAGGTAGAGAGAAAATCCCAAGCAAGCTCTGAAAGCATGGACAGTGCGAAGCCTGATGTGCAGGGCTCAAACTCACAAACCACAAGACCATGACCTGAGTCAAAATCAAGATTCAGGTGCTTAACCAACTGAACCACTCAGGTGTCCCAAAAAGTTTTCCTTTTGGTGAAACTTCTAAGAACTGAAGTAGATGTCTCACTTCAGCTAAAACATGAAACCACCTACTACCCCTCCTCAAGTTACTTTACTGCAGAAGGAACCTCTTTAGATCCTGTCCCTTGTAGGCAAGGAAGTATGTGCATAGAAAACACAAGCTTCTGTCACAATATCTAATAGTCACTTTTGTTCTAATTTACTTGCATGTATAAACAATCCCATTTAGACTCAGTAATGCATACAGCTGGTTTTGCAGGTCAAACTATGTATGCTGAAACTAGCACACAGATTTTAACCATAAGTAAAATCCTGCCATTTTGTTTCCTGTACATCTCTCAATATCTTTCACAAAGGAATGCCTTGTCCTTTTTGTGTTTTGCTAGTTTGCAGTATTCAAGACTATTCATTATTGGGTGCCTAGATGGCTCAGTTGGTTGAGTAGCTCTTGATTTGCGCTCAGATCAAGATCTCACAGTTCACAGGCTCGTGCCCTTTATTGGGCTCTGTTCTGACAGTGTGGAGCCTGCTTGGGATTCTCTCTCTCTGCCTCTTTCCCTCTCACACACACACATTTTCTCTCTCAAAATAAATAAACTTAAAAAAAAAAAAGACTATTCATTATTGGTACGTTATTCCCACTTATCACCAAAATGAATATTAATATCAATGTCATATGCAAAACATATTAGGGTGAATATAGTTAATAACACAGATTTTTTTACGTGCATGTTACAATTCTTTGGTTTCAAAACACTTTCACCTCTGTTGTTGAATCACAGCAGTATGTGACCTTGGAAGAATTATTAGTATAGACCAGAGTTGGCAAGGTTTTACCTGCAGGTCAAACCTGGCCCACCAGTTGTTTTTGTAAATTGTTTACTGGAACACAGCTATATCTATTGGTTGCATACTGTCTATGGCTGTTTTCATACTATGACAGCTAAGTTGAGTAGTTGTGATGGAGGCAAAGGTAGAATACTTACTAATTTGTCCTTTACAGAGTTTTGCCAATTACTGAAGTAGCAATATGTGTGAGGTGTTTACAATTCTCAGGTTAGTATATTTTACTTTTTTACCAAGGGGTAAATATCAGCCTCATATGGACTCAGAAAAGTTCATATTTCAGACTTGATTAACTCTATTATGCTATCCCTATCTTCTGTACCATTCTACAGAGCCACAGACTGTGGTCTATACCCATAATCTCTTTGTGAAGCTCCAGGGCTGATTTTAGGGGTGTAAATTGTGCAGTCACAAAGGCCGTACACTCACAAGGACCCTACATTGGTAGAGCCATAGTATACTTCATGGTATACTTCAAAGAAAGTACACAGTAAGGGTATCATGGAACACATCTGGTTCCAGATGGTGTTAGAATATGCATGTAACATAACAATTAAGCATCTGACTTTTGATTTTAGCTCAGGTCATGGTCTCATGGTTTGTGGGATTGAGCCCTGCATTGAGCCTCATGTAGGGCTCCACTCTATAGAGTCTCCTTGATATTCTCTCTCTCCTCTCTCTGCCTGTACCCCTGCACACTCTCTCTCTCTCTCTCTCTCCCAAAATAAATAAATATTTTTTAAAAAATAATATGCATATCACAAGAAGAAGAATAAAAGCAGTTGAGTTTATGTCAATGTTTGGTTTTTTTTTTTTTTTGCTTAGAACAAAATGCATGTAATAGCTATGAAATATGAATTGTGTAATTTTGATTATGTCATTTAAGAGTTAAATTCTTTTATATTTGCATTTAAAACAGGCATTGCATAATATAAAAACGAATGGTAAAATATATGCTAATAATTGAAAATCTTAAATTTTCTTAGAATGATCTTAAGGAGCAAGTAAAAAATACCATGAAAAGATGAAAAAGAGAACACAAAAGAAAGAAAAATCTTTTATTTTAGGACCTTTAAAGGAACATTTGTCCTGCTTTTTTAAATTTTTGAACAAAAGATCTGCATTTTCATTTTTTACTGGGCTCAACAAATTATGTACCTGGCACTGTCTGTGCTGTGGCTGTACTCGAATTCTCTTCCCACCTCTGCCAGACCAATTTAATGCACAGTTTCATGTTAACCATTTAGCTGGTAGACTCCCATAGGGTCCATTCTAAAACCACCCTCCCTTCCTTTCTTTCCACACCTTTCACTCTTCTATTTTTTCAACTCTTATTTTTTTATTCCACAGTTTGTCATTGGAGATGTAAGACCTACACTCATAGCTTCAAATATATTTAGAGATATACTTTCCTCTATCTTTAGACAAATTAGTCCCTCAAACACTTAAGATAAAATCTTTATCTCTCCAACACCACAACCTCCATCTCTCACTCTACCTATGCTTTTTTCTCCACTGAATCATATCCAAGAAATGAAATTTATATCTATCTAGATTTCCAAGCTTCAGTGTTAACTCTATCAAAAGTACTATGAATTCTATCTACAAAGTTCTCTCACCACCCCCGCCCCTTAGCTAATGGTTATTACTCCAGTTTAAACTCTTACCATCTCTTTTGGACTAATGCAGCACTCTCTAAAATGAGTGACCTATTTCTAGTCTTTATTCTCTCTGGTCCCTTTCCCACAATACTTTCAAAGTTGTTTTTCTTATGTGATTTTCATTCCTCTGCTTAGAAAGTTACAATGAATCTTCATTTTCTATAAGAAGAGGTTGAAAATCCTAAGCATTCCAACTACAGTATTCAACCTCCATTCTCTGCCACCCATCTCTACCTACTTTATGACTAACCACTCCTCAATACTGTTATACAGTTGCACATCTCTACACTTTGGTGTTCATAGTCCTTATTCCTAAATATCTTCTGTTGCCCATTTTATCAAATTCATTTCCTGAGGCTTAAATCAAATGTCACCTCCTATTGGAAGATTTTTGTAAAAACACTTAAAAATTATTTTTCCCATTATTTTTACTCCAACAGATCACCATGCATACTCAGTGTCACGGTGATTTGGGTCATTTATTGTTCTGTTACCTTCTCTCAATGTATTTATGCTCTTTCGGTACAAAAGCATGTGTTAATAGATATAATGCCTTATCCAAAGCTTTGCCATAATTGTAGAGATTCCAAGAAACAGAGTGAAATGTTTATCTTAAAATTGGTCACAAAGATTGTCATCAGATTATTGTAAATTAGGGAAGCTTAGCTGTGAAGGCTGTTATGACTGAAGCAATATAAGCTGTGGGTGTGTGGAAGCTGGGGGTGGGAGAAAATATCCTAGGACTGAAAAAATAAACATGGCTGAAGGGTCTGGACCCTTAGGAAGAAGCCGGATCACTCAATACATGGTAATCTTAAGGAATTATCAATTTAATCATGGTCAAGATGGTTTTGTATATGTAAGTGGCTTGATACTAGGAGATTCTAAGCAGGTAGGGAGACATGGTAAAGATGGGGAGGTCATGGTTTATTTCTGGGTTATCAGCCAGCACACAGCGTGACTCTAGATGCCCACAAAGAGCTCGTTTAGAGAACAACTATCAGTTCTCAAGGAAGGATCTGGCACAGCTAATATTCAAGACAAAGTATCACTTCGACAGTGAGAATGAGTGAAGATGGGCGTTTGATGTTCCAAGTAGAGGATGTAAACAGCTTAAATAATCCAGTCCTGTAATCCAGCTAATGTTATAATAAGGTTTACAGAGGACAGTCACAGTAAGAAAACAATTTGGGCAAAAACAACACAGATATTCAGTGGACAGTTTGGATATCAGAGAAATGAAGATGAATAGAAAATTCCTTGTTTCTAGGATAATTGTAATAACAGTAGCTACGATTTATTCAATGCCACTTAGTAACTAACACTGCCCTAGGGTTGAAAATCTAGCTTCTGAACAACTTTGCAGGGAAGAGACTACCTTGGCTCAGATCCCTCAGCCAATAAGTGCTTGAGTTGGGATTGAAATGTGAGTTTGCAAAATCCAGATATGATGAATTTTAAAGACAACTTGTTCAATGAAAGGAATGAGGCTCCGCTTATTCTTCATGCCCTTTAGTCTTCACTGGCTCCCTTGTTCCATGTTGAGACAGACCTCAGCTGAGCCTTCTGGTGAATGGCATCCCTTAGTCCAGAGAGGCCAGGGAAGAATTGAGGAAAACAAGGGACTGGGAGCTATGGTCCTTTGTCCATTGATCAGGCCAGCGTATCAAATTCTGCCAGTGAAGAGAATTATTTCCCTCTCCACAGACCTAGTTTTTCTCAATTCTATTTACTATCATCAGTCACTTATACATAGGAACTAAAAAAAAAAAAAGATATTTCTGTTGCCTCCCAAATCTATTTATACTTGAAGCATGTGGTAGAGTACGACAAGTTGTCACTTTTATGAACATCAATCAAAAATATTTTGAGATGCTATTTTATGTCAATAAAGTTATTATTCAAACCCCTTGACAGTGTTATTATCTAACTTAACAGTGATTAGCATAACATATGCTCTCCTTAATAACCATATTTCACTCAGCAATACATTTTATTGAGGAAGCACCATGTCCTGGACTCTATCTATGGTGTCTATTATGGACTCTGTTTATGCACTACCAAAAATAGCAGGTGTTTTCTGTCCTCCTAGAGCTTAAATTCAAGTGGCGAAAGACAATAAATACTAAGCATAATAAACCTGTGTTTCTATATGATATGGTATATATAATAAAGTGTACACAGGATAGTTCTAATATATAAAGAGAATATGTATGTGCGTATGTATAACCTGTATGCTTAAAGTAAAAATTGGAGCAGATTTGAAGGAGAGGGTATTACAAGTTCAGAGCTGGTGGGTAGGAGACAGCAGTATGGTCATGTTTGATCTTGCTGAGTAAGCCAACTTGAAACAGATGAGAGCTGTGTAGATAGAAAGAGGAAAAATATCCCACAAAGAGCAAATAGCCAATGTAGTGTTAAGGTAGGTGTGTGTTTGACATTTTCTGAGAACATCAGGGAAGCCAGTATGATGGAGTAGGTAACAAGAAGGAGACATATAGATGATGAAGTCAGAGATAGAACAAGGCAGAATGAGTAAACTCAGATTCCAAGAATTTTAGGTCATTTTAAGGACTCCTCTTGTATTCTGAGTGAAACAAAACTATGCCTGAGGTTGGGCAGAGAAGTGACATGATCTCAGTGATTACTCTGGCTGCACTGTGGAGAACTGATTAGTGGGTGAGGGTGAGGTAGGCATACAGGCAAGAAGACCAATTAGAAGGCTAATGCCCTAGTCCAGGTGAGAAATGACTGTGGCTTAGTGCAAGTATCAGCAGTGAAGGCCTAGGAAATGCTCAGAGTCTGGATATATTTTGAAGGTCAGGCCAACAGGATTTGCTAACGCATTGGATTAATTTTATTTATTTTGTAATCAGTTTTATTAAGCAGAGAAGTATCTTAAGCACCCTCTGAAGACAAATAAGGGGAAATTATGCAAACCAATTTTTCCAGACATGCTACAAATAGGTTTATCTGAAATTTTATCAACTATAAAGCTGTGTCTAACAGCAGCTCTATTACAATGCAAAAGTCTGATAAGTTTATAATGACTTCTCTGATGATAGCCCTGAGGCACAGAAAGACTGTATGACTTCTGTATCTACCATGAATTAACAAGTTATGAAATATGAAACATGAAATATATGTTTAATGTTTTCTGTTTATATTCTTGGAAATTTATTTGTGACTTCATGTTGAATGAAGGAACTTTCTACTAACCATGATATTTAATAATTTAAGTTCTCTGCACCCTGATCATGTGATAGTATAACACATGTATGTATTTGTATATTTTTGTATGTGTGTGGACCTGGGTATGGGTTTGTGGTTTTGTATATCACAGAAATTCAGTATACAGCAGAAATATCTAATGATACAATGTGAACTATTGAGAAAGTAGATGGTAGAAATAGAAAATATTGAAAGAGAAGACAGATACTGAGGACATAAGATTTGATAACATTGACCCTGAAATGTTATCAAGCCATCCAGGCGCCCCAACATTAAATTTTTTTTTTTTAAAAAGCACAAGAGATAGTGTCAGGTTTGATTCCACAAAGTCAAAGGGAAACTTAAATAAGCATGTAAAGGATTTGTACTTTTTAATTAATGCCCCATAGAAATTAGAATATTGTTCTCTATAGTGTCCTTACCACAGTGTGGGGGTTTCAAATTTAGGCTGTATAGTCAAACCATCTGATTCCAAATCTACTTAGTAATGGTGTGATCTTCAGAATATTTAACTACTCCCTGCCTCAACTTATTCCCTTTAGAATGGGAATAATAATTGTAACCACTACACACAGCTCTTGTGAGGACCATGAATGTGCTGTGCTTAACAAAGGATCTGGAGGTAGTGAGCCTAGAGAAATTGTAGTGGTCATTATTTTACCAGTACTATCAATAAAAGTGTAAAACAAATTCTCTGTTAAACATTTATTGAAATTAAGAGAAAAAAAATGCATGGTGAAGAATATCTGTCCACAGTTGGCATGAGAAAGAAAGAATTTATGTGTATCTCCTGATGTCCCCTACACTTGCTGTGATTCTCAACCCTGCTGGTATCTTGGGGTCATAGCAAGGAAGACTAGGTGTTAAATACAAGCACAGAAGATTAGAATGTTTCTTTCTGGGTCATCTGGATTCCAAGCCAGAGGCTGTGGTAGACTTTAGTATTGGTTAAAACAAACAAAATTAAGGAAATAATAGTCTTGAGGAAGTATGTGACTTTCCAAATGAAAAGAACCCAGGCAAAATAAATTTCTAGTATAATCTAGAAAAGGCATTATTAGAATTACCAACCTTTAAATAAGGAAGCAAATATAACATTTGTAGTGACAATTAATTAATCAGCTAGTCTTATCTCCTTCCCTATGAGAAAACAGAAACAAGAAAACAAATTATTTCTAAATCTTCCCAACTTCTAATTCAACACCAAAATATCTTTTGCAGATTTTTGTGTAACTTTTGCAGAATTAGATGTATATAAATTCAGTACTATAAACGATAGGGATTTTTGTTTTGTATAAATTATAATTATCCTAAGAAACTTAATGATTTTATTTTCATTTTATTCATTTGGTTCTTATTGTCTTTATTTCCTACTGATAAAAATCAATGTTAATCCATTTTTTCTGTTTAGTTTGTTTTAAAAAGACATTTATGGACAGATGTCATTTTAATTTCAAGCCAAAAATTACTCTCTAAATCACAAGCTAAACATTAAATTCATATTAGTATTATTTTATTTATTTTACCATATAAGAAATATCAGGATTCCAACTTTTATATTATAAATATTTATGTGCCTAGATTTTGAACAGAACCACTAACAGTAAAGATAAAAGTGAAACACAAGATCATACTTTAATATGTGTAACTTCTCTAGGACAGAACTATTGTTTAAACGTAGTACAAGTTTGGGAGGATTTTTTTTTTTAAGTTATACATAACTAGGGATTTGGGTGAGAGTAAACTTCTCAATGTGCTCTATTTGTCCAAATTTTAATAAGAATAATTTTCTTTTAATAAATGTGTAAGTAAAACCACATTTAGGGGCGCCTGGGTGGCTTAGTCGCTTAAGCGTCCGACTTTCGCTTAGGTCATGATCTCGCGGTTCCTGGGTTCAAGCCCCGTGTAGGGCTCTGTGCTGACTGCCAGCTCAGAGCCTGGAGCCTGTTTCAGAGTCTATGACTCCCTCTCTCTCTGACCCTCCCCTCTTCATGCTGTCTCTCTCTCTCCTAGAAATAAATAAAACATTTAAAAAAAAAACAACACATTTATTGGCTCTTGAAATTATTTGAGAGATTATTCTTCATGTTTTTTTTAATCAGAATCATTCTCATTAAGAGAGAGCTATTTGACCCCTTTATCCCTTTATATATGATTTCTATTTGAAACTTTCTACTTAGTACTATCAGGTTTTTTTTTCCCAAAAACTGCTTAACTGCTAATAACATATCAACCAAGCTAATATCCATGATTTAATGATGCTTTGAAATATTTTGTTTGGACCAAAGCATCTATTACCTTTCAAAGCTAACTTTGAGTTATTTCTTGGGGGAATTTATATCTTAGCACTTACAGATTTTCTAGAAAGGCACACTAGATTTAAATGGTAGATGCATGTCTCCAGTCTCCTCACTTTGAAACTTGCCCTTATCATGCATAATTAATTTCAATTGAACTCAAAGCAAATTTTCTTAAATACATTTTGATGTTGTTGTGTTTTTTTTTTTATTTTGGCATTTGAAATGGATTTGAGCTCCTTAGCATTTTTAATTTCTACTTGTCTTGGTATGAAATGAATTTAGGTAAAGAGATTGAAGAAGCATGAGTGTCCTAGGGGAAAAAATAATTGGTTCCCATAAGAAATAAGTATTTCAGTCTACCCACTTTACCTTTGGAAATGGCATTTTAAGCCAAGTTTTTAGTTCCTATGTCATCTATTGTATTTCCTATTAAAATATTGTTATACTTTTATGGAAGAACTTACATGCTTTTCAAATATTGTTACTTCACATACTTTTGTTCAGAAAAAAATGTAATTCTAAAAATAAGGAAAAAATAGGAAACATCTGAAAATGCTATAGTCAGGTCCTGCTAATCTTCACACAAGTATCATATCATTAGACCTGGTTGCAATTAATTTGAGGCAACTACATGTAAATTGCCATAAATTATAAATTCAGTTCAAATTTGAATTAAAAAACACATTAGCATTAATTTATAGATTGTAACAATGTGATATGAAGATGAAATGGAGTCCAGAAACAGACCACGTAGCTGCCTCTAAAAATATTGGAAATATCACTTTTCATTTTTTAAAATGTTACTCTTTTTTCAGGAGTGGAAAATTCCACATCTGTGTTTTCTTCATTTAAAAAAAAAAACAAGACTGTTGTATGTCAGCTTTAAATTCTCAAGCCTGTCTGGGTGGGTGGCTGCATCATGGCAAGCCAAGGGAATTGGCATAAATGAAAGAGATATCAACTGAGGGATTAGATTCTGGGTTTTCAGAGGCTAGAGAAAAGGGCTTTTCACATAGCATGATCCCTTAGTGATTTTTGTTTTACTGACATGTAGCAAGTTACCATAATCTTAGTGGCTTTTAACAACACAAATGTAATATCTTACAGAGTCTTGAGGTGAGAGTTCAGGCACAGTGTGAATATTCTTTGCTATGGCGCTGATTCCCATTTAGACATAAGGTTCTCTTTCAACTTACTACTGACGTATGAAGAATTCATTTACTGTCTCTTGTAGAACTGAGGTACCTGTCTTCTCACTCAGCTGGGTAGAGCTCTCAACTCCTAGTGGCCATTCTCAGGCTCAAGCCCCATGCCCCACTATGTGTCAGCAAGAGAGAACCTCTCTGGCATATAATCTCTCACCCTTTGAGTCTTTTTGACTTCATCTTCTGCCACCAGTGGGAGACACCTCTTTGATTTTAAGGGTTCATTTAATTACATTAGAGCCAGACACATGATCTTCTTCTTCATAATAGCATAATCACCAGAGTGAGAGCTTTTCATATTCACAGGATCTATCCACACTCAAAGGGAGGAGATTATTCAAGAATTAGGGTCATTCAAAGGGTCATTTTATTATTCTGCCTCCAACACAAGACAATCCAGGAAACAGTCATGTCACAGTACAAAGGGGTAGATGGAAATCAAAAGACACAAGCAATAGGTAGATTTTCAGCTGATAAACCATGGTCAGTGTTCCACTTCCCTGAATCTAGTCTGGGAAAATAAATACAGGCAGAAGTGGATTCTCAGTGTTTAGAATGAGATCAGTATTTGAGTATTTATAAGTAACAGTGGGATAAGAAATGAGAAGAAGTGACCAGTGGCAGTGTTTGTGATTCTGACTCAGGGTAGCAGTTCTGAGAATAAGGCCAAGTGTGCCTCATGATTAAGTTATAGGTTATTTAAAAACACTTTCAGCCATTTTCCTGCAAAACTAATAGCTAAATATATTATGGATTTTCCATGTGGTAGGAATAAGCTGAAAACAGTGATGTTAACTTCTCAGTTCATCTTCCCAGAAATTTCTCAAGATTCTGTGATAACCTGGAACAAGCAGATGTAAAAGTTGCTCTGTGATGGTGAGACTTTTTGCACAGTATCTTTACTAGGACCCTTTCTCTGTTCAGTTGTATGCTTATAATTATGTGTAATTGTTCGTATGCCTTTAGCACACACTAGAAAATGAGCTGTTTAAAAGCTGGACTTAGGGCACTTGTGTGGCTCAGTCAGTTAAGCGGCTGACTTCGGCTCAGGTCATGATCTCATGATTCATGAGTTTGAGCCCCGTGTCAGTCTCTGTGCTGACAGCTCAGAGCCTGGAGCCTGCTTCAGAGTCTGTGTCTCCCTCTCTCTCTGCCCCTTCCCCATTCATGCTCTCTCACTATCTCTCAAAAAAATGAATAAATGTTAAAAAAATATAAAAATAAAAAGCAAGATGTGTCTCATTTTGTGGCCTTAGATTTGAACACACAAGTATATAGTCATTATAAATTTGATTCATTTTCTTTGTACCTAAAAACATATATTTGCGGTAAACTTTGTACTGCAAGAAATTGGATTTAGGTTTGGGAACTTGAATTCTATTCTAGTCCCCCTTAAATTATTCTGAGATTATGTGCAGGTTACTTCTTAGTGCCAGTCAGTGACCCCTACTTCTTCCTGTGACAAAGTAAAGACTTGAATAAGATTTTCTCTAATTGTAAACTTCTATGAGAACTGGGTGTCGTATATTAGTAATAAATAAATTCTATGCCTGAAGCTAATATTATACTGTATATTAACTAACTGGAACTTAAATAAACACTTGAAAAACTAAAATAAAATAAACTTCTAGGAGCTGTTTTCTACATTATAAAATTGTTATATTTTAACCTGTTTCAAACTGACGTTTCCAATCTGACTCAAGTTTTAGAAATGTGACAAATGAAAACCAAATGGTTATTTTTCCAGTGCATCCCTTGTGTGGTTAGCTATTCATTGTTAGTACTTTTATTTAGATGAAAAGTGACATTAAAAAACAATTTCACCTATTTAAACAAACAACTTCTAATGTGAAACTGGTAGTATTTTTTCCTTAGTTCTTTTATCTGATAAGTACCTGTGTTAAAGAGAAGTACTACTATTTGTTTACTATTCATTTCTTTCAGGCACACAGACAGCAATAGAAACACCCATACTTCTTTCTTCTGTCTCCTTAGAAATGGTTTCTATAGCAACTGAGTATATTGAGCTGATACCCAAGGAATGCTACATAAGACTGTATGCCTTTATACTGAAAAACAGTCTTTACATGATATTTTATTTTTCAGCTTAAAAATAATATCAAGTCAGTTGGAACTCTTTTTGTTAACAAGTATATATAAAATATATAATGAACAATGAAGCAAAAGCCTGATTTATTTCTTTAATCTCAATTAAATAAATAACTCAAGCTAGTCATATCATTTTTAATCCATAAATGTTCCCACACTTTACATCTTTGATGTCAGTTTCAAGAATACTGCTAAAATATGTCATGAAAGTTATTATGTTCAATACTAACCCTCACTGTGGTTAACTATAAGACCAAAATATAAAGTCTATCTTATTCCTGGACATAATACATTTTAGACAAATAATCTTTTAAATAATTTAAAATATTCATGGTATAAATTAATAAACACTGTGTGACATTAAATGATCTTTCTGGAGGTGGTGTGATGCATGGATCTTTGAAATCATTTTTTTTCCTACAATGAAACACAACAAGGTAAGTTTTTATAGAAATGGAATGTAACTTAAATACTATATAAGTAATATAATTTATAAAATAAAAAGGGACTCTATTTTATATATGATACAATGTCTATTTGTGGTCTGTGCTGTGCCTTTTTCTTTTCATTTAGGGAGTTTTTAACACTGATCCATATCTGTTCTTATTCTGGATGTGATTTCTCTTTACATTTCCTAAAAACTTTTACATTCTGGTAAAATATATCAACAGTTGTCTGTATGTGCCCAGAAGAAAGGCTCTTCCTCTCATGCCAGAGTTATTTTCCTTAATGTTACACTCAAGTTGTTTCCTGAATTTAAGACAGCTTTCATCCTCAAACCCTGTTGTAGTCTCATTTTTGTTTCAAGGCCTTGCCAAAACTTCATTTCCCCAAGGAGCCATCCTTAGTGTCTCTCACCCTCTGACCCCCCAATGAGATTAATCCTTGTGTTTTTCAGAACTAATTATATCTCCCTGTAGTCTTCTATAATATTCATTTTCACATGTGATTTTATGCCCTGCAAACTTTCTATCTCATGCCTTTATTCCTCCACAGCACCCCACAGAGTAAATTGAAATCAGTGTCCAACAAAGGATTTCTGAATTGAATGGACTAGCCTGAGGAAACCATTTTGTTGTTTCTGTGTCAAAGGATAACTTTTGTACTGAGGTAGGGAGAGTTTCCTGTTAGTTATTGATATTATGTTCAAATGCTGTAGACACTTGAAAGGACATTAGAAGCTGTTCTTAAAACTACTGGATTTGATGAGGTAGAGGTCTTGGCACTTGTTCACCAATTTCCCCCTCTCCGTGGGTGCTACTTCTTGGTCTCTTTTCCAGGTTCATCCTCCTTCACTTGATGTATCTTTGCTAGTCCTTTTCAGTCACAGGAGAACTAAGGTCTTACCTTTTCTCTGCACACATTTCTTGAGCAATATGCTTTCCGACATGATCAGATCCTTGTTGGGATTTCTGGTGGCTCTTTCCCAACCTCACATAGTTATAATGATTAGTACAATCTGAAGACTTGAAGACAGTCCTATATAGATCTCTGGAGGTCTCTGTGAAATTGTCTTTTCTTTGGTACTGTGCCCAGTTAACTCTAGACTTCCTGGCCTCCCTGAATCTTCAACTCTGTCTCCTCACCTGAATACTGCCATGACTGGTTCAAGCTCGCACACCTTATCCTAAAGTCCAAAGATTCTCTCTGGATGGTATGATGCTATAGTCAAAGAGATCACTGTCAAGAGAAACCTGTTGTCCAGTGTCTGAAGACCTTTGTTTCATATGTATTATCCAGTTTCTGGTTATTTAGGATGGACAGTTAAATTTTACCTTTATGACTTTATTCATGATTGGAAGAGGAAATAAGCCTTATTCTTACTATTATTTAGCATATCTTTCCATAAATTATATTTGCTTCTTCATGCAAAGTTCTTACCATGCATTTCATTTTTCTATTTCTTTTATTTTTACTTTCCCAAAGTTATTGGGTGTTGTTGTTTTGGTTGTTGTTGATTTTTTAAAAGTTTTTATTTAAATGCCAGTTAGTTAAATACAGTGTAACAATAGTTTCAGATGTAGAATTTAGTGATTCAGTATTTACCTACAGAACCCAGTGCTCATCCCAACAAGTGCCTCTTTAATATCCATCACCTATTTAACCCATCCCCACACCCACATCCCCTCCAGCAAGCCTCAGTTCATTATATATAGTTAACAGCCTGTTTCCTTGTCTCTCTTTTTTCCCCACCTACATTCATCTGCTTTGTTGCTTAAATTCCATATATGAGTAAAATCATATGGTATTTGTCTTTCTCTAACTAACTTATTACATATAGCCTAATGCACACTAGCTCCATCCATGTCATTGCAAATGACAAGATTTCATTCTTTTTTATGGCTGAGTACCATTGTGTGTGTATGTGTTACAGAACTTCTTTATCCATTCATCTGTTGATGGATATTGAAGCTCTTTCTGTAATTTGGCT
This sequence comes from Hyaena hyaena, assembly GCF_003009895.1. Lineage (NCBI taxonomy): Eukaryota > Metazoa > Chordata > Mammalia > Carnivora > Hyaenidae > Hyaena > Hyaena hyaena. The sequence continues at coordinate 119,549 of NW_024081801.1, read as the reverse complement.
ATTGTTGATAATGCTACTATAAACATCGGGGTACATGTATTCCTTTGAATTAGCATTTTTGTATCCTTTGGGGTAAATATCTAATAATGCAATTGCTAGATCATCTCTGCAATTCTTAACAATATTCCACTTTTTGAAGGAATTTATGACCTGAGTTTCATTTCAGACAGCTATTTCTTCTACCTCCAATGTATCTTAGGTATCTTCTAATTTTGCTACCAAATTATTTCCTATTCTCTCTAATATTACAATCACTATATTGCACTATATTCATTTTATTGTCTGACTCTTCTTTCACTTGATCGTGAGTTCCTGAAAAAGGAGGTCAAGTCTTATGTTCATTTGTGTCTGCAGTATGGAATACAATGTTTGACACTTGGAATGTCTTCAACAGCTACTTATTTAATACACATTTATTATATTATTAAATTGATAAATTAATGGCAAACAACACATTCTTCTCAATATATAGATTTACACTTATGTTTAGAAAGTGTCAAGTTGAAAGAGAGATGTTTGTTATTAAATTATAATATATTGGCTACTTATAAAATTCATTTTACTAATTTAGCCCAGAGGTATACTATAGCTATTTATTGAGAGATATTGAGAAATATCGTTTTCTGAGATTTTCTGTTGGATTTATGCTAGAAATTTTGGGGGTAAAAGCTTTACAAATAAAGGATCTATTGAAACAAACAAATTTTCCTTTTGGTAACTGTAAAGATTAGAGTCAGATGTGTGCCGTCCTCTGGTAACACACAGGATCCAATCCTTTATAACTTCCCTACATGTTTTCTTTGTTATATGTAATTTTAACATTTGTATTATATACCACTTCATTTACTTGATGTCAAGAGTAGACTGATTTAGAGCAAAATAATGCATAACTACACAACTTAAAAAGTAGATTTAATTGTCGAATATGAGCTAAAATGTGTAGTGCCTAACGTATACCCACCAGTACTGCTTTAGAAAAGAGTGTGAACTAAGTGCCCATCTTATCTGCTCTACCTTCTGACATAGACTTTAGGGAAGAAAACACTGCTTACTCTTAATGTCATTAATGATAATGATGATGGTGATGATGGTGGTGGTGATGATGATGATGATAGCCACCATTTGTTTTATGACTACTGCCAGTGGAGGCACTGTTTCTTTGTGAACTTTTGGAGTCTAACACACATTGTCACTGTCAGAGTCAGTGTTTGAACCTAGGTCTGCTTCCATAGAGTCTATTTCTCTTTCTTGTACACAAAGGTAAGTATTTTCTTTCAATAGAAATAATATTGTTTGTTCCATTGATCTATGAATACTGTATTATTAGTTAGGTGAGGTAGACTAAAGCACTATCTCATCATAGATGAATTGGACATAAGTTCTATTCCTCCTAGTGCAGAACACTACAGTTTACTGAGGAAAAAAGGTAAACATTTTTTGAAATAATATTTTGAAAATCATTATTTAAAATTCCAGATAGATATGACATTTATTTTTTGAAAACAGGATAAATGTTAAATCCATACTGGTATAGTATTTATAAATTATAAATTTTAAAAATAAAAACTGGTAGGTTTCTCTTTTTCATTTTCTAAGATGTAAATCAAGATTCTTGAGAGCATTGGGATGCCTGGGTGGCTCAGTCAGTTAAGCGGCTAACTTTGGCTCAGATCATGATCTCAAGGTTCATGGGTTCAAGCCCTATGTAGGCTCTCTGCTGTCAGCACAGGGCCTGCTTCAGATCCCTCTTACCCTCTCTCTGCCCCTCCCCTAATCTTGCTCTCCTGCTTTCTCTCTCTCTCTCTCTCTCTCTCTCTCTCTCCTTGTAAAGTAAATATTTAAAAAAATTCTTGAGAGAATTTTGGTGCTCTAAAATTTTTGTTCTGATACAGTGCCATGTACATTTGATTCATAACCTGCATCAGATGTTTTTCATCTTATGATTATTTGCTTAGTCTATGGATTTTTCACTAGAATGTCAACTCCTTGAGAAAGGGGACTATGTCTCTTTTACTAACTATGGTAGACTTGGTGCTCAGCAAAGTGTGTAGTACACAGTAGACATTTGATTAGATTGGTTGAATAAAAGGGTTAATTATGCTGATTTATATAACATGCAAAATATGTGACAAATCACTATCTGGTTTAGATTTAGTGAAAATAATGAGTATCATCCCTGCACTAATTATAAGAGGACCGTGAGAGTCCCTTTTAATTCTTAAGTCAAATTTGGTCTCAGAATTTTAAATACATGAGATTTCTCTATACAGCTTAATTATTGATGATTATATTAGTGTTTGTTTGAAAAGGCTCTCTGATGTTCTTTACAGACCAAGAATTCTTTTTCATCTGCTTCAAAAAAGAAAAAGTAAAAAGAACACTATAAACTAGTTTGCTAGATCAGAGAATAAATATTGAATGCCAGAACTTCAGACTATGCATCTTTAATGAGCTTTAAGTCCACAGAAAATAAGTTCCCATCATAACCCAGAAACTATGAAAACTTAGATGGTCATTGACCTTTTCTAGTCAACCAAATTAGGCATTTTGAGAATATAAATTATTAATTTCATCTGTAAAACTCAAGTCAGCTATTTTAATATTAAAATCCAATTTTATTATTGTTTTACCATTATTAACTAGGAAGTTAAAATGTTTGCATTATGCACAACCTTTAAAAAGTGAAATATTTGTAGTTTACATATTGCATAGATTTGTAGTCAGATTATTGAGTTTTACCTTGACAGTTTTACAATATACGAAGAATAATTTATTTGTAAAACTTGATGGTTGAAATGGATGTAAAAATTCATTTAATGGTTACTTAGAAAAGTATCTGGCAGTAAAAAAGACATATAAAATATTTTAAATGAAAAAAATGTATATCATATACTGAAACTCATGCTACTAGTGCTCATTACTAGTTTTAAAGCTAGGAGCCTAAACATCTACTCATCAGTTTTTAAAGATATACATAAATGTATTGGTAATCTAGAGCAATCTTCTCATTTTTTACATTAAAAAGCTCCTCTCAGTTATTTTTTAAAAATCTTTCTCCAATAAATTAGAGGCAGAGAGAATAACAGACTGAAAATTTGATACTTGATTTCTTCACTCTAAATCCCAATACAGGATAGTTCCACCCAACTGTCAATAAGTGGGAATGTCTTACATCTTAGTATTATCATTATTGATAATTTAAAGAATTATGAGTATGCAGTTTTCTTACATACCTTTAAAAAAGTTTCTGTAATATGTATACTCACTCAATTATGTTTCTCTAAATATCTATTTTAGAACTTACTTTTCAACCAAGATTATAGGTATAACCAATGAAAACCTATTTGCTGCCTTTTGGCTTAAAAAACTAGTTTATTTTTTATTTATTTATTTTTTTTAAATTTTTTTTAATGTTTTTTTATTTATTTCTAGGAGAGAGAGAGAGAGAGACAGCNTCTTGTATTTTTACATGTATGGTAGATAGCAGAGGATATAATTTTTTTTTTAAAGATTTTTATTTATTTCTAGGAGAGAGAGAGAAAGACAGCGTGAGCAGGGGAGGGTCAGAGTGAGAGGGAGTCACAGACTGAAACAGGCTCCAGGCTCTGAGCTGGCAGTCAGCACAGAGCCCGACGCGGGGCTCGAACCCACGAACCGCCAGATCATGACCTAAGCGAAAGTCGGACGCTCAACCGACTAAGCCACCCAGGCGCCCCTTAAAAAACTAGTTTAAACAAAATATTGATCATTAAAAATATTTTTGAAGATATTTAGCAAAAGATTGAACTTCATTTATAACAGATTTTCAGAATTTCAGAATAATTAAGGAATGAGAAATTAATGATAAATGTGAAAAAGAAAAGAAAAACTTAATACTAAAATAATAAATCCTATAATAACAGATGATGACTTGAATTCTGCTAATAAATTTAAATTTAATTGTCTGGTACTTTGGTGCCATTTCAACTAACACTGTTTTGGATAAAAGAACAAATAACAATGTACTTTCCTTTGTACTGAATATTGGCATAATCTCAAAATTTTTATTTCAAGTTACAAAAATATAACACTAGTTTTCTAAGGTGATAATACCAGGAAACAAAAAATAAAACAGAAGGGCTTCTCCACACCATTTTGTAAAACTGGTATCCCTTTTTAAGATAACATTTGGTGGTGCTTGGGTAGCTCAGTTGCTTAAGTGTCCAACTTCATCTCAGGTCATGATCTAGCAGTTTGCCCGTTCGAGCCCTGCTTTGGGTTCTGTGCCTGGAGCCTGCTTCAGATTCCATGTCTCCCTCTCTCTCTCTGCCCCTCCCCTACTCATGCTCTGTCTCTCTGTTTCTTAATAATAAATAAATGCTAGTTTTTTAAAAAGGATAACATTGGAGGACTTTTAAAGGATTTTTAAAAATGTTTTTATTGATTTCTGAGAAAGAGAGAGACAGCATGAGCAGGGGAGGGTCAGAGAAAAAGGGAGATACAGAATCTAAAACAGGCTCCAGACTCTGAGCTAGCTGTTGGCACAGAGCCTGATGTGGGACTTGAACCCACAAACCATGAGATTATGACCTGAGCCAAAGTCGGATGCTTAACCAACTGAGGCACCCAGGGGCCCCTAAAGGATTTTTAACAGACAATTTTATCAGACATACCCTATGCTGAACTTTTTATATAATGAACTTTAATTTTTAATCTATTTGTTCAGACTTTTGGATGGAAACTTTTATTTATTGTTAATTCAACAAGACATTTTCTGAAATTATGTAGAACACTGTTTAAGTAGGTATTTAGGACGGCTAGTGTCAGGTCTCTTTTCTTCCTAATTTTTTTTTTTTTTTAGTATAGTTGACAACATTACACTGGTTTCAGCTGTACAGCATAGTAATTGGAAAAGTTTATACATTATACTCTGTTCACCAAATGAATAGCTAACATCTGTCACCATATAATGCTATTACATTGTATAATATAATTACATTGTATAATATAATATAATTTACTATATTCTAATGGTATGTCTTTTATTTCTATGACTTACTCTTTTCATTACTGGAAATCTGTATCTCCCACTGCCCTTCATTCATTTTGCACATCTTTCCCAACCCTCCTCCCCTGTTGCATCCGTCAGTTAGTTCTCTGTATTTGCAAGTCTGATTCTGCTTTTTGCCTTTTTATTCATTTGTTTTTTAGATTCCACATATGAATGAAATTGTATGATATTTATCTTTGTCAGTCTGAGTTACTTCACTTAGCATAATACCTTCTAGGTCAATCCATGTTGTCACAAGTGATACAAGCTTATCCTTTATATGTCTGCATAATATTCCATTGTATGTATACCACATCTTCCTTATCTATTTTTCTACTGAAAGACTTACACAACTCAGCTTTGGCTCAGGTCATGATCTCATGGACTGTGAGTTTGAGCCCCACAGCAGGCTCTGTGCTGTCAGCTCAGAGCCTGGAGCCTGCTTTGGATTCTGTGTCTCCCTGTCTCTCTGCCCCTTCCCTGCTCATGCTCTTTCTCTGTCTCTCAAAAATAAACATTAAAACGAATTTTAAAAAAAGAAAATGAAAACACTAATTTGAAAAGCTACACCTATATTTAAGCTCTCCTTTGTTTATTGCAGCATGAATTTACAGTAACCAAGATATGAAACTAACACTTTAAATTTAAAAAGAAATTATTCCTAACTCACTAGTTGGACAGAAAACTAAATTATAATGAAACTCATTATTTGCATGGATGTGAAAAATAAGTCGTACTCCTTTTAAGAGTCTGTATCCCAAATTTCTAAAAGAAAAATGAAGAAATCATAAAGAAAACAAACATTGGCATACATATAGATATATTCATCCAATAATTCCACTTCTTTGTATTTATTCTAATTTATTAAGTGAAAAATTATGTAAAAAGATATTATTCAGGGTTTTGTAGGTAATTACAGGAAATAATAAGCAGTAATTTTGTCCTGAGCTATTAAAATAATTTAAAACATCTTTAAGAAATGAAAATAATAGAGTAGGATGAAGCAATAACAATATACATAAATGTTATGTATTTTTCATAACATTAAATGAAGTAAAAAAGATTATTAATGTTATGTAGAATATATATAGAGACTGTAACCATATACAATACATATGAATTTTATATAAATTTCAAGTATTTAATCTCTAAACAATAGAATTATTATCTAAAATTTTATCTATAGTTTGTAAATTTTTAATAAAGAATATTGCTTTTGCAATATTCTATGCTTCTAACAATACAAAATTACTAATTTTAAAAATCTATAAATACTATGCAAACAGGTTAATATTCAGAAACTATTAAAAATTGAAAGTTGTGTTCAAACATGATACCATATAGGAAAAATAAAAGATAAATATATAAATTTGTCTGATAGATATGCAACAATAATTGCCATAAAAATATAACGTGGAATAAATATCACATATCAGCTAGTTGATATGAAAGTGATAATAAAATTACAAGAAAATATTAGAAAGCTCTTAATGATTTGAACTATTATACACTTAAGTTTGTAAGGAAATAGACTGGCGGTCATTAAAAATAACAAGATATAATAGACGACTGTAAGAAGGGAGATCATCACATTAAACAAAAGTTTATAAAAAAGAATAACACTGATAGAATTATGGACATTAGGCTATGCCATAATTCTAAAGTTTGTAAAGTTTCTGTTTCTGACTATTATAATATCAAACAAACAATAAAACCTTAAGAATGGCATATAATTGTTAATAATGAAAATTGTGGGACATTTGTATCTTCTTTAGCCAAATACACACTCCATGACATACAAGAGCATTTGCAACTGATTTGTCATAAGTTTATACAAGGATTTCAAACAAGATGGAACAGCAGTCCTATGTTAGAAAAAGTACTTGAAAATGTGAAAGCCTTAACATTGTATGCATGAGATGACAATATCAACATGCTAATAACAAATTTTGCTTGCAGAGAAATTATTTCCTGAGACTTGGTGAAAATTTTCTAAACATATACTCTTTGTGATTGCACATTGCTTATTACATGGTTATCTGTTGCAAAGATTCTCCCGTCATTTTACTTCAGGGAAGATGCTGAAATTGGCACATATGCAATGAAAGCTAAAATGGAGAAAGTAATTCTGGGGTAATTTTATTACCTTGAAAGCTAATTACTTTGTTTATTGCCATATCTCAATAGGAGGGTTCCTTAATCTCCACGCTATTGATGTTTGGAGCAGAATAATTCTTTGTTATAGAAAATGTCCTGTGAATTGTAATATGCTTAGCAGCACTCCCAGCCTCTACATGCCACTACATGCTGGCTGCATGTCCCTTCCCCACACCAGAACTGTGCCAACCAAAAATGTCTATAGATCTTACCAAATTTCCCCTGGATGAACAAAATCGCACCTAGTTGACTACTCTAGAGCAAAGATAGAAGGATGTACAACATTTTCAAAAACATGATTTTGTAAAGCAAAAGTTCATGGTTAAAACTTTAGGAAAAACTTTCATTCAAGTAACAATCTCATATTGAAGTGTGAAAATATTAAAGTATTTTGTTCAGCCAATACACGGTTTTAGTTTTGGGGGTTATATCTATAAAACTGCATCACCACCATCACTCAAATCTTCAAGTTCAGGAGTTGAAACATCTTTACCTTAGTCAAATACTGTTAAGAAGTTAGAGAAAAGGCAGCTAAAATGAATTTGTGACTACATAAAAATCACCAGCACACTATGCTGGAAGATGATAATCGAAAATTTCTTGCTCCTGTATTTAATTAACTCGATATATTGGATGAGCAGAAAATATAATAGTAATATATTTCTGAGAAAAAAATATTGTTCTTCTTCCAAAATCTTAGTTGAAAGTGAATATATCTGTGGTATCAGAGAGATTTCTGTCAGGGCCATAGTAGCAATACAGAAACTGTTCTATAAAGAGTGACATAGTAAATATTTTAGGCCTTGTAGACCATAAAGTCTGTCACAACTACCCAAATCTGCCATTTTAGTGGGAAAGCAACAGTGTATTCCCAGCAGCATTATGTGAGAATTCTAGCTTCTCTGTAGTCTCACCGGCACAAAAAAACATGGTCTGTTTTTGTTCTTTCTTTTAATTTTTGTTATTCCCATAATTTAAAGTAGTATCTCAATGAGATTTTCATTCCCATTGTTATAATGACTAATGACTGAGTATCTTTTCATATGTTTATTTGCTATCTATTATCTCTTGGATTTTATGTTTTTGTTTTTAAAGTCCTTTATATATTGTGGAACTAATGTCTGTCAGATGTATGTATTGCAAATATTTTCTCCAAGACTGTGGTTTGCACTTTTATTTTTTTTAACAGTGTCTTTTAAAAAGCAGAACTTCTGTGTTTACTGATGATAACTAATTCATGCTAATTATTTTTTCTTATGATCCATGCCTTTATATCCTACAAATATTTATATAGAGTAAATATTAGCATATTAGTTCATCACAAAATCAGATGTGAGTCTTCCAGCTTGTTTTTATTTTCTATTTTCAAAATTATTTTGACTATTCGAGGTCCTTTTCTTTTCCATATAAATTTTGCAGTCAGTGTGTCAATTTCTATTTGATGGGATTATATCAAATCAATAAGTTATTTTTCTTTTTTTACTAAAATGATTCTAAATTCATATGTATGTAAATTATCATGACTATCTCTATATCTATGTGTACATAGATTTATTTATATTTTTATATAAATTCATATATTATCAAATATGTCTGTTTTATATAAATTCATATATTTATCAGATATGTCTGTTTCTAGAATAGCAGATATGGACTTTTAGCATGGGATCCTTTTACCTAAGCCTGACAATATAGTTTCTATTCATAGAAAATTTATGAACAATATCTTTTAACAAATATTCTATGTGTCCATTTTGCCTTCAAAAACATTTTGTTATATGATTACTAAGTGCATAATTTTGATTACATGTATGTTTATAATCTTGGGCTTCTCCTTTTCTACAGTTGCATACATTCCCTAGGTGATTTCCAGTTATGTAGATTTAAAAAGCACTTATATACTCAAAACTCTTAAATTTACATCTGAAGCTCTTATTTTTTCCATGAACTTCAGACTTAGAAAGCTCTATCCCTACTTACTTCTGCATGAAAATTTTATTGGTTTTCTCCTGAAACCTATTCTTTTCCAAGTCTTCCCTTTTTCAGTGAATACCAAATGTATTCATCCAGTTGCTCATGACAAAAGTCATTCTTGATCCCTTTATTGTTCTTATACCCACATCTACATATATGAGATAATTCTATTGGCTTTACTTTCAAAATATGTTCCAAATCTGGATATGTTTCACCACCTCCATTGATCCCACTCTCATGTAAGACACTATAATTTGTGGCTCAACTAATGCAATAGCCAATTCGCTGGTCATTCTCCTCCAACTTTTATTTCCTATCAATATTAACCCCACCAGAAGTCAGAATTATTATTATTATTATTACTGTTAATATGAATATTACATTCAGAATATAATCAAAAATATTCACTGTGACCCAAACTTACAAGATTTAGCCCACATAGGCTCCACTGCCCCCCATCGTTTTTCTTGCTCTCCAGCCACAATGACCATTGTAGATGTCCCTTTGAGATTTTCTTTTCTTATCTCAGGATTATTCTTTTGCCTGTGAGCTCTTATGCAGGTAACTGTAGGACTCATTTCTTGGTTGTATTCATTTCTATCCTAATTTTAATTTCAGAGTAGGTTTTCGTGACCACTCAATCTCAGTTTAAAATAGCACTGTCATCATCCTGATTAGTTTTTTTCCCTTTGTACTTATAGGCAACTGACCACCCACAAATTCACACATAAATATGTTTGCTCTCCCAGTAGAAGGCAAATGCCATGAAAGCAGAGACTTTTTGATTATTGAAATATCCTCAGCAATCAGAATAATGTATGAATCATAGCAGGCGCTCAATTACCTATCTGTTTAATAGGAAGGGAGGGCGGGAGGAAGGAAGGAAGGAAAGGAAGGAAGGAAGGAAAGGAAGGAAGGAAGGAAAGGAAGGAAGGAAGGAAGGAAGGAAGGAAGGAAGGAAGGAAGGAAGGAAGGAAGGAAGGAGGGAGGGAAGGAGGGAAGGAAGGAAAGAAAAGCTGGAACAAAGGAAGGATTAATTCTTGAGCTATTTTGTATTACAAATTTATGTTAAATTCCCAGGCAATGAATTCCACTGGCTTCCTTTATTATAATGTTATTTTTAGTTTAATATTTATTTTGTGTTTTTATGTATACACAAAATATAAGCCATCTATTCTTTTGGAGGAATGTCGGTATCAATAAAAGGTGAACATCTTCCTTATATAAATAAGGTTAAATTTGTATTCTCTTTGTTTGTTGATCTGTAAACTAATCACCTAAAATTTGAATGGATTTCCGAGGCATATTGAAGATATACTGATATAAAATGCCAACTATGTGACATATTGATGGCATAGACAGTGTCATCCTGCATGGCAGCTTACAACGAGATACAAGAAGTTTACATGAGATGCCATCCATGGTGGGTGACATGGACAGGGAAGACATAATGAGTTTCTAATAAGAGGACAAAATTGAAAGTCACAAGGGTAGACATTAAATTGCCTGCTTTACTGTGTTTAGGCTACATCATGGTCATTTTTATGTAGCATGCTCCAGTAGGAATAGAAGCAGGGATTTATTTAAGGAAAGTTAACAAGCCTCTCAAGCCCTATTTAGGCAAGCCAGATAGTCTAGAATAATTTGGTTACCTAGTTCTTCATAGAATAAAATTCAATTGCTCAGTGTATAGCCAAGATGCTAATTGTATTGTAAAATATTGTCTGGAAGTTATGCCCTTAAATGATTTTTATGATCTTACTTGGTGCCAGAATATAAGTACTCACAAAGCAGCTAAGCAAATAAAAATGTTTTAATCACATTTATTTTTAATGGTGCCTCTATGTAGCTTAAAATGGCTCCTTTAATTTTTCAAAAAGTATCCTTTATCTTGATTTTTTTTAATCTTGTAAATTATTCTAATAGAACTTAAAGAACACAACCCTGGATGAATTTTAACATCTTTGAATTCCTTCACATTAACCATACAAGGTTTTGGGTTGTTCAGCGTTGGATTTACCTAACTATTAATAATTACCTACACAAAATCTAATTTAAATTTGATGTCACCATATTTAATAGGGAATTTTCAAAAATTCACCACCAGATCTTTTCAGAGTGAGCAAAACTGCATGTATAATTACTTATACCCCAAACTGGCCAATTAGTATGTCAAAATAATTGGCTGGCTACACTGAAGTTAATCAATAGCAGGTGAAATTTGCATAAAATTATTTAGGGTTAGTCCAGAGCTTCTCAACATTTAAAGTGAGTACAAACCACTGGGATCTTGTTAAAATACAGGTTTTCATTAGGGTGTATGGTGGGCCCTGTGTATCTAAGATTCAAAAGATCTCTCAGGCGATGCCAGGTACTGTGCATTTACTGGACAGGACCTAGTGGACAGAGTTTCATCTCTTCTGGGTTTCTGACTAAAAACTTACAAATATCTAGATATGAAGTATGGAATCTACATAGATGTTTTCCCAAAAATCAGTAGTTTAATATCACCTAACAGATGAGTTAATTCATCATTCTTTATTGCCAACTTTTTTTTTTTTTTTGAGAGAGAGAACATGTGTGCTTATGCACAAAAGCAAATAGGGGAGAGCAGACAGAGAGAGAGAACCTTAAGAAAGAGAGTTGAGGAGGGACAGAGGGAAAGGGAGAGGCTTACAGAATTTGGGGCTCAGACTTACAAACTCTGAGATCATAATCTGAACCAAAATTAAGAGTCTGTTGCTTAACTGCCTGAACCACCAATGTACCCCTACAACCATTTTAAGAAAGCTAGATATATTTATGACTATTCTTCTAGACCTCACTGCTTCATTTTTCCACCCCAGGAGGAAACATACCTTTTTATTCAAATTGAAAAAGAAATGACTATGCACACTTGCAGCACTTTCCTCTTTATATTTTAGTATTTAGGCCTATTTCTATGGTATAGCAGAAAATGCAAACAGCATTACAATGTAAATTCATAAGTAGGTTGGTGTTTTATTTGGCTGAGATGAAAATAAGGAACATCCAGGGAATACAGCTATTGGAAAGTTGAATTTTTCATGGGGCCTGATGCATAAAAGCACTAAGCACCTTTCAAAATATGCTAATTGAATTGAACCTACAAAATGTTTCAGGAATAAAAAAATGCCTCATATGATTCCCTTTGGATGCCATTTCACAATCTTACCACAGAAATATACTAAAAGATGTGAATTCATTTTCATAATAAGTCTGTATAAGGTAATTATAGGGAAGCAATGAAAACAAGTGATACAAGCATTGCCTTAAGGTCTTTTTGCTACAGACAATACATGTATAAAAAAGTTATGAATATAGAAATGATACTGACTTGCCAATCATTCCTGAATAGTTAGAAAGTACCTTTTTTGATGTTTTTATGGTTTTCTGAAATTTCAAATGAATAATTACAAACCTATCATTATTTTATTACAAGAATCTCCTATTAATGAACCAGACCCACTAATGCTTTGTTGACATAGAGTTAACAGGGGATACTTGAAATGATATCCACAAAGTCACCTTCTGCTATTTAAATGCAATTACCTGGTTGTTGCTATAGTGATTGCGTGAAGAGTATGCACATTTGCCCTGTAACCGCCTATGGGTCAAATAAACATCACAGAAGTTCTTGATTTTTATTTCTAAAATTGTTAAAGCAACCTTTTCACTAATAAGTCTCAGATATAAACAATATGCTACAAGCCTATGGAGTGTTCAGGATGATCCCCTATGTTGAAGTGGGTAATAATCACTGCATTATGCTTCTTGCTTTAAGTAGAAAAATTTAAATAAGGGGTATGATACGGTTTGTATAAAAATAAATTTGATGTAAGGTATCAATAAGCAATTGATTAAATGAAAATTGAACTCATGTAAATAATAAAATGTAGCTGGCCAACTATCTCTTAATGCTTTACATTTTCCACATTAATTTTCTGGATTCATTTGATACCTATGTAGTTAGAAGAATAAACAAAGTAATCCGATATGAAGCAACAGCTTCTAAATCCCCTTGAATCAGATTCCTCCTATCCCTCACTTCTGCAATCGTTGGTTTGATAGTCATCTACTATTTCAAAAAAAATACATTTATTTCATAATCACCTAGAGTCAGATAAAATCTAATAAACTTATGGAGAAGCTACTGCATATATATAATTTTTTAAAATAACATGCTGTTGTTCCACACTCAGAATATGTTTTTAATTGCCTATAAATAGAAAAAGAAAAGGTGGCTACCATGGAAAAACTTTTCTGTTAAGCATTTGAGGAATTCTAAGTTTCTGGCCTGGCCAATGTGGGCAATTATTAATAGAAATAAGAGAGATATTACACGGAGAACTTAGCATGCCACAGGAAGGCATGAGGAGTTTATACTTCACGTTCGTAAACTTGAAATCATGTCAAAGAACCACATTTAAAATTTTACTTTCTATAATTTTAGCCATGAAACCAGAAGCAAAGAAAATACAAATTTATCAGTGGGCTGGGGCAGTTTATCCAGGAATATACAAATATGTGTAAGTGATATAGAGGGAATCTGTCACATATGTCACATCGTGCATTAACATTGCCTTTCCACATCACACTTAAGCTCCATTTCATGGAGAGGATGATGAAGGGGTTGTTTGTTATTAAAATTGTGACAGGAAAGGAGAGCTGATGCTTTTGAAAATCAACTAATAAACTGAGAAACATGACATAGATTTCTCTCTTCTGTAACATTTATAACAGTACCATTGGCATCTTCCACTGATATGTCAGTTATGCTTCCTCCTTTGAGATTCTTCCACTTGTGATATGAGAGGGCAGAGCAGAGGTCAAGTTCTATAGTTTGAGTGCAGGAATGCTGTGTGTGAGTCTGTGTTGAGGGGAATATGCTCACGCATATGCTCAGTAAATAATAGCAAGGTGCTGTTTCTGCCTCAGGAGTGTAGTTGTAGCTGATGAGTGTTCCATACTTTGTCAGAAGATGTAAGAACTTGTTTTGACAAAATAAGTGGGTAATGTTTCTGACAGCCTCTGAAATCAAACAGATAACTGCTTGTGGTGTAACAGTCATCAACTAAAACGGCTAATCTCTCTAGGATATGTTCCCCAGGTCCTTTATTACCTGAACCCCCTCTGAGACTGGAGCCTGGCAGCAGGGAGAAGGAAGCAGCTCAGATATTTCTCCTGTCAGTCTGCCATAGCAGCTCTTCTGGAAGTCGCCTATATGCCCTCCATGACTCCAAATCCCGTGGAAAACATCCTCCACACTGCCAACTTCCATTCAGAGTCTGGGCTACTTCAGAGGTCATTATTGTTTCCCTTCCTCTCTCCAGTAGAGGGTGGTTTCCTGCAGTTATTAATATCTCGGCTCCCTTACCCTCCTCTGGTTTGTCCTCCGCTCCTTTTTTTTTACCTCCTTAACTAAATCACTGAACTGAGTTCTCTTTTTGCAACCCTTTGGTTTCCTGGCTATGCCATGACTGAAATAGTGAAAGTTCAACTAGGTATCACAGTATACCTATTTCTATCAATTTGTTTCAAATTGCATATTCTCTAGTGTACAGATTAAAAAGAAGAACTCAGATTGAGTGGAAAAATGTAATTTTGCCTTGGAGTCTCAAATGGTCATACCCTGCAAGCGTTACCTTAACAGGTGAATGATCCAAAACAAGCCAACATATTACCCGATGGAATTTGCCAGTATTTCAAACACAGTTTTAGAGACAATAATCCCTAGGAGATATGCCTTGCATATGTAACATATTCTGCTCATGAATAAGAAATTAAGAAATCTAAAAGTCTATAAGTGAATACATGCTTATTAAAGGCAGCATTATAGTGTTTAAGAACATGGATTATGAAGTTTGAGTCCTAAACCAGCAACCTTTTATCTTTGTGATCCTTTGGGTCACCTATCCTCTTTAGATTTGATTTCCATGTAAATAAGGAGGGATAATCCTCACAAGCTCCTGTAATATGATTGTTGTTATTTCCATCTTACTGAATAGGAAACTGATTAGTTATTTTGTTCTCTGAAACTCAAAGTCCAATAGTACGGAGAAGAGCTGGATTTTAAATCTCCGAAGTCCTTGTGTTTATAAATGTTTATTTGCAAATAGTGCCTTGTAAAGTTGTTCAGATCATGTTCTGTTAGCTAGATTTTATTAACCCTATTAATTTTACTAGCAAACATTTGTCACAGATCCATTGAGCCATTTTCAGAGGGAGCAAAAATTCAAATGAATAGAATCGAAATTTATGATGCCACAAATGTCACTTGAAGTTTTGAAAAAAAATTGCAGATCCAAATAAATTTCCAATGAGATTCTTTCCTATAAAGTGAAAACATCACAAATCCAGGGAAAAGTCAGTTTCTTTAAGTGAGTGTAATTTAGACAAATCTTTCTAAAAGAAATAAGTAGTGAGATGATTAGCCTGTATTTTATTTTTTTGTTTGTTTTTTCTGCATTTGAGAGGATCATATGATTCTTTTTTTTTTTTTTTACAAATAGTTTATTGTCAAATTGGTTTCCATATAACACCCAGTGCTCATCCCCACAAGTGTCCTCCTCCATGCCTATCTCTCCCCTCCCCCCCCAACATCCATCAGTCCTCAGTTTGTTTCTCAGCGTTCAAGAGTCTCTCATGGTTTGCCTCTCTCCCTCTCCCCCACCATTTCCCCCCTTCTTCTCCCCCATGGTCCTCAGTTAAGTTCCTCCTAATCCTCCTTTACGTGCAAACATATGTTAGCCTGTATTTAATAGTGAGTCATTAAAAGCCTGTTTTCCCCATAATTAATTATAGAAATTATTTTGTGGATTCTTCTCTCATCTGAATATATGACAAGATTTAGATAATGCTTAATATTCAAAGAAGTTAAATATAAAAACTTAAAAGTCTCGATATTGTAGTAACATAATTTGCCTTTGAAACTTAAAGCTACAAATTAACGGCAATTTAAAAAACCAGTAAATCATTTGTTCTTTGTGGTGATATGGCAGGTGGTAGACTTTAAAGAACAAGGGCTAGCAAAAGTCAAATTCTACTCAACTATGGAAAGTATATGACCCAATTAAAGAGCTATCACAGCATTTCCTTTTGAACCAGGACAAAGGTTCATGTACCTAAAGCAGTTATTTGCTGTAGTATAATTGTAAATATATAGATTTCTTAGTAAGAAGAAAAAGAAATCTTGCTTTAAAACCTTTTCTAAAATATAATAGTGATATCTCTCTTAAAGAAATTGCTTTGTGGCCAGTATTATTCTGTATTTCCTTAGAAGTATAGGCACTGTCTGTCCTTTCATGAAGGATATTCTTCCTTCCTGTTCATTAAATGTCTAAGATTCTTGAAAAGTGCTCAATTATTTTTCTGCCTGCATATACATATTCTCTTATAATTGTGCTTCTCATTCATCTTAAATGTGAACTTGGGCACTTCTTTAGTCTCGATTTTGGAATTGCAAAGGAAACAAAGCTTTGAAAGCTATTCTGACAATACTTGTATCCAAACACAAGGAATATTCAAAATCCTTAGGTGTCCAAACTCCTCACTAAAGTATATGTCTTCTCAATCCAAATGCTTTAAATTCAGGCAAATGCTAGAGCTTATGTTTTAGCTAATAATATAAGATGATTGAGACTTTTTTTTTTCCTCCTAACAGAAGAAGTATCATTCAAATACTGGTAATGTTTCAAGCATAAAACACAATTCTGGGGTACATTTTGGGAGATAACGTTTACATAGATTGCTTTAAAACCAAGTCATAAAGATCAATGTGACAGCAATATTAATTTGATCATATAAATGAAAAAAGGTATTTGAGTGAGACAGCTATTTTTCTTTCTTGATGAAAAACTGAACATGTTGATTTGTACATCAAAATTCAGAGGCAGACTGTTTCATTATTTTTGACAACTAATATTCAAAGCTTTCTGTTTTCTATTTATCTTTGCGTTTTAACAAACTGTGAGTACTAGCTCAAAAAGAATATGTTTCATACAGGTAAAAACGTGGTGACACTCTTTAAAATGGTGTGTGACTGAGTAAATACAAATGAAGGACCACCTTTATAAATGCAATGATCTTTCTTTAGGAGAGAAGTTCACCATATAGTAATTTGTTTCTGACTGTGTAAAATTAAAGCAGGATAGATAGTTCTCCAGGTAATATTCAAAACTCATGTAAAACTTTACAATTACAAAATATCTCCATATAAACCATTATCTTCCACTCTCGCAAATCTAAGTGAAGTAGAAAATGCAGGCATTTTAATCTCCATTTGCAAATGTAGGAATTATGACTCACTAGAATGGAGTAAACCACATGGTCATAGGTAACAGACATAAGAAAAGAACCTGATTGTTCTGAATTATCAATGAGACGAGAAAATGAATTACTGAGTTAGAAGTATTAAAAGCAAACATAGAGGAGAAGGAAAAATATAGAGTAGTAAAATGAGAAGAAAGAATGGAAAATGCAGTATATCTAAGGCTTCTGGAAGGATGCAGTGGAGAGGGAGGAATACCTAATTCTCAAAACAGACACGTGCAGTGGTGGTAGGGTACAATTTGGAGAGGTGGATGAACACTCTTTCCTCCAAGCCAATAGAGACACAAAGGTAAGTTTAGGAATTTTCAAGAATTACCTTTTGATTGGATAGACATAAATTTTTTAATGCTTCTAGGAACCTTTAATTGGAATCTTAAAAATAAGTATTTGAAATTTCTTCTGGAGAATGAAGTATTTCTAAATACAAAATATAACTGCCCTTGAATACAGATGCCATAAACATTATAAAGGTGAATTAATAAGATGAAAGGCCTGATCTGACCTCCAATGGCCAGGTCCATCATCCACGGTGTAGAAACCATAGCCTTAGGCCAGAATCTGTCAGATTCTTCATGGGTAAGAATAATTGTGCATTAGGCATTTTTGGGTTGCAAGAAATCAAGATTAATTCAGGCTTATTTGAGTTAATAGGGGTATATTGAAAAGACATATAGGAAATTAAGAAAAAACAAGAAGCTCATAAACCAAGGAGTAACACTTCAGTTTCTGGGTCAATGCAGTCCTGGGAATCATTTTCTTAAGCAGCAGACATCTTGTTGATTCTCTGCTTCCCTGCTGATTCTTTTTGTATCACATCCACATGTTCTGAGTCAGAGGATGTTATTGGCAGTTCTCATTGCCTTGTGGTATAGAACAGTCATGTTAGGCCACTTCAATGAGGTATTAGAAAAACTTGTAGATGGTCTCTTGTATTAATTTCTATTGTCTTTATGAGATTCCGTTCAAAAGCAGAACAGATTACAAGTAATAACCTTATATTGCTTCCCTGAACAAATGGCTCTTAGCACGTTTTCCTCCAGAGAAAATGTGAGCAGTATCAGGGAAGGTGAGACTCACAGCTTCTCCTGTTCAGTTATGGTGAGCTACTTGAGCAGAGATAAGCAAATGGACATAAAGCAGAAGCTGGAACTTGGGACTGAGACTGCAATAGGAATTCCCCCCACAGAATTTTAAGTTGCTACATCAGCTGCAGGCAGCTGACAGCAGCTTTTTATCCAGAAAAGATTTTGCCTGATGTTTTCTAAAACCCTGGAAAATCATTCAACTTGTCAGTGAAGCTGAAAAGACGGGCTCTTTGATATGTAGCAGCAGCTTGGAAACTCTTCTGCTCTCTTCAGCTGTCAGAGTGGGAGGGAACTTTTCAACATGCATCATCACAGAAGATATTTCAGGACATGATTATCTTAAAAGTTTAAGAGTAAGAGGCCTCCAAGGCCAAAGACATTGTTAGAATCTGAGTTCTCTGGTGAATTCAAGGGCATCAGAAGCGATGGGCACTTTTGCTCACTCATCCCACTAGAGTGAATGAGGATATATACATCAGTTGGAAAGGCAGTGTAGTTGAGAGTAAAGGCTTTCAATAGGTTTTATTTCACATGTCAATTCAAATCAAATAGCAGTGGCTTCTTAGAGGTATTCCCGGAGAAAAGTATCTATGCTCTCACTACCACAAGGGTCATTTATGGACCAGCAGCATCAGCATCATCTGGGCTACCCCCAAATTGAATGAGAATGAGAATCTGTATTTTCAGTTGTTGTAAATACATATAATAGTAAAATGTGCCATCTTCACTATTTTTAAATGTTCTGTTCATAGTGTTAAGTATTTTCACAATGTTGTGCAATCAATTACCAGAACTTTTTCATCTTGCAAAACTGAAACTCTGTACTCATTATACAACAACTGAAATTTGGGGGCACCTGGGTGGCTTAGTTGGTTGAGCGTCTGACTTTGGCTCAGGTCATGATCTCATGGTACGTGGGTTCGAGGTTTATGTCAGGCTCTGTGCTGACAGCCAGCTCAGAGCCTGGAGCCTGTTTCGAATTCTGTGTCTCCCTCTCTCTCTGATCCTCCCCTGCTCACGCTCTCTCTCTCTCTCTCTCCCTCTCAGAAATATATAAAACATTTTTAAAAATTTAAAAAAAAAACAACTGAAATTTGGATGAACCTCGAGGACATTCTGTATGCTAAGAGAAATAAGACAGTCACAGAGAAATAAATACTATATAATTCCAATTTCTGAGAATCTATATTTTAACAAGATCCTCAATGATTAATTTGAGCATTAGGGCACTAATTTAGATCATGTCTCTGAGATCAGTAGGTATGACCATCATAAAAGGTTAGCAGCACAATTATTGGACTTTTATCACTGGTAGAGTAGAAAGAACTTGGATTTTGTGTTCAAATAGATCAGTTTATAATCCTAGCTCTATTGTCTACCAGCCATTTGATAAAGAGTAATGTAAATACTCTAAGTCTAATTTTTAATAATCTGTAATATGGTCATGGTAAAAACCCATTATAGATTTTCCATGATGGTTCAAGGAGATGCATGCTGAGTATTTATTGTAGCCCTTGGCATATAATAAGAGTACTTAATAAATAATTTACTATTGTTATCTGGGTCAAAACTACCAATATTGGCCTTTTAAATGTATTTGGTATTCTAGCAAGACAATAAGTTCTTGACATTTATAGAATCTTGACCTAAGAGAACAATTTCAAATAAACATATGGAAGATGATTTAAAGACATGGGCATTATGAAAGTCAAAAAGCTCTGCAGTTTCTAATAACTTTGAAAGCCATCATTATAAAAGACTACATATAAGGCACCCCAATAACTACAGAATTTGCTTCATTCTGCCTCCCTAAGAATATTCACAACCAATCCAGGAATCCATTACTATTACTTAAAGTTATCAACTTTAGGGGCATGTGAGTGGCTCTGTTGGTTGAGCACCCAGCTTCAGCTCAGGTCATGATGTCATGGCTCGTGAGTTCAAGCCCCGCATCTCCCTGTCAGTATGGATCCCATTTCAGATCTTCTGTTCCCCTCTCTCTCTACTCCTTCCCTGCTTGCACACTCTCTCTCAAAAATAAATAAATCTTTAAAAAAAACCCACAAAGCTATCAAGTCTAATTATGAAAGTATTTTAAGTATCGCTGTTTCTCCTAATGAAGTTTGAACTAATTCATTTTGCTTTTATTCCTGGAAAAAGAAAGTGTGGTAACTATTAGGTATGGCATAGACACACTCAAGCTTAAATAATAATTTAATTCCCTTAGCCCATTTTACTATGAGCACCAACCAATCTACTTATCTTTCATTATGACCTCACATGAGTGATGCTGGATAATACTTTTCTAACAAAATATACTGAAACAAATTTTTATGCATCTCAGCTTTACACCTAACAGCTTGTTTACACATCACATACTATTATTATTGTTTAATGTTTTATTTACATTTGAAAGAGAGAGAGAGATAACTAGCAGAGGAGAGGCAGAGAGAGAGGGAGACACAGACTCTGAAGCAGGCTCCAGGCTCTGAGCTGAACCACAAGGTCATGATCAGATGCAGTCAGATGCTTAACTGGCTGAACCACCCAGGAGCCCCATCACAACCCTCATTTGGATCTGACACTTATTCCATCTGTGGTCTATTGTAATATATTAGTAGACAGCCTGGGTTTTCCTAACCAATGACAGAAGCTATTCTTAAAACATGGAATCGAAATATGTTATTGTTTGTGAATATTTCAATTTTTATTTTATTTGTAAAGACTACTGCTTAAAAATTATCCTAAAGGTGGTAGTAATGAAAAATCAGGGAAAACATTAACATTGGAACTAGCATGGATAGGTAATTTGGTTCCAGAGAGTTAGGAACAAGAAGAAAAAGAAAAATAACGAAATTACTAGAAAGACTTACCAAGAAATACTTCTCATAAAAAGCAAAATTAAATGTTATGGTGACAAACTATGTGAAAAAAAAAACCAGGGGAATGAAAATAGATGCTTTATTGTCAAATAAATAGAATGCCAATAATGGAAGTAAAAAATGTCTTGTTTTGGTTTTTTCTGTTTGTTTGTTTTAAGCCAATGTGTTGATTAAAGTATGTGTTAAAGCAAAACAAATTTTATAAAGGGATACACAAATCTAACTCAAATACCTAAACAAATGTATATCAATTCAGGAAGAAAAACTCCTGAACACATTAATATATTAGATTAAAAATTATGCAATCTGCTTAGATAAAGAGCTGTACTTCCTTTACAAATTATATACACTTATATATGTATATATACAGACATATTAATGTTATGATAAAGAAATAATAATAATAGCATATGTGGTTGTTTATAAATAAACAGAGCTCTTTAGCTAAGCAAATTGTATCATATATTAATATGAACCAAATGGCAAATGCTATTGTTTTCTTTCTTTTACTGGGTTTATTTTTCTATTTGTAGAAATATTGATAACATGAATGGCTCTATCCATTCTTTAAGATATTAGGATCTTTAAGATACTAGGATGTATGCATTAAAAAATTTTACAAAGAAAATATAGAGATTTATTAGAAAAAGTGGAGATTTTTTTTCATGAAACACCAATACATGAGCTGGTCATATGTAGACCTTTGAAAATATCACATTTATTCCTTTTTCCACACAAAACCAATGAATTAAATCCTGAATAAGGTTCATTGTTGACCCCTATAATAAAGAACACCTGTAGTTGTCATAATAATATTGTAACATTACATCACCAAACAAATGATTTGTTTGGGAATTTCTGCTGACAATTAAAATGAATGAAGTTTGTTATGTAGAGTATTAGGAAGAAGTTTTTTTTTTTTTAATTCTTTCTCATATCTGAAGCATGTAAGAGCTACAGGTAAAAATAGCTACTTATACAGAATTATGTTATTTATCCTAAATAAATATTTATGTTAAATATCCTAAATAAAAAATATCCATTTTTCTTCTCAATGAGAAATGTTATAAATAGAAATATAAACTTGAATTTGTTTTTTTCATATGATTCTTTAATACATTCTGTTGATATAAAAAAAGATGCTAAGGCTAGGCTAAGTAATATGTAGCTGATATATGATTTCAGATTTAAAAACTCATAAATTTTGATACCTATATTCTCATCAGTGAGTTTAATTGAGAAATGAATTTAAATTAAAATTCAGCACTAAAGAAATCAATTGTAAATGACGATATAATAAGCTAAGGCCTCATTTAATCTAAGTTTAAGATAATATTTTATATCAAGGTCTTTCAATTTAATATTGAAATTTTAATAAATTAGATAACAAAAAATATTTACTTAAGATAGTATAGCCTCCTATAAGCCACAGAAAAAATAGTTTTAATTCATAAAAGCCTAAATGAATAGAGATGAATTTGGATTTTGTGCCCACACAAACCACACAAGGTTTGTATGGGTACAAAAATCTGGTATCTGGAATACATGATTTATTTAGTTCCTTGTTTGAAATAACTCATTTGTTATCACATGATTATTGCCTATTTATTTTAGAACATATAATCAGAAGCTGGGACCTGCTTTGAAGTCTTTGTCTCTGCTTCTCTCTGCCCCTCCCCCACTCATGCACTCTCTCCCTCTATCTCTCAAAAAGAAATAAATGTTAAAAAAAAAAAATCAGAAGCAGTAGCATCTTAAACCCTTAAAGGATGTTTTGTAAAATCCTCAGGTTTAGAAATAATTTTTGATCACTTTTAGTCAAAACAAAACAAACAAACAAAAATACCAGGCAATTGGAAGTCGGTGAAGTTGAGATGCAAGAAAAGATTTCTACTCAAATAAGGATTAGGAATGCAAAACAATCAATAGAAAAAATTCAAGTATAAAACCAAATAGAATAAATCTCAAAAGCTGAGAATGAACAAAGGCAAAACCAAAGAGGGAGTTTGGAAGGTACATCCAGAAGAGATTCATTGAAGAATATAAAGGTTATTTGT
Organism: Hyaena hyaena; assembly: GCF_003009895.1. Taxonomy (NCBI): domain Eukaryota; kingdom Metazoa; phylum Chordata; class Mammalia; order Carnivora; family Hyaenidae; genus Hyaena; species Hyaena hyaena. Next base: position 96,016 of record NW_024081801.1, on the reverse strand, counting down.
GTTTATGTGTTATGTTATATAACATATATTAATAATATATATAATATATATATTTTATATAATATAACTATTATATATTATATAATAGCATGTTATATTATGTTATATATGTGTGTATGTGTCTGTGTGTGCAAAGTGGATGTCTGGAGAGGCCCGAACAGTCATATTGTATGCCAGTCTGCTTATATAATAAACTGCTAATTCCCTGGTGATGATCCATTGTTAAAAATATACATAAATATATGTTTTATAGATAGTATATATATATATGTTACATATATAACATTTTCTGTGGTGCCATTTTCGTCAATATTAAGAAGAAATGTTGTATTAAGGTGTATTAAGGTGTATTAAGGTGTTGGAGGACAGCTTTCCTGTTAGAATTGGGACCAATAAGGATGCAAATGAATTATTTGAAAGAGCCCAAATCCAATATTAGTTGAAGATAACAGTCAGATCACTGAAATATCTATAGGCCAAAGATTAGAAGTCAGACTTCTAAGAGTGACAGATAAGCCAGCTTAGTTTTGAAATTGTCCTGAATTATAAGAGTTTGAAAATCTCTTAAATTTTACAAGTTTATCAGGTGTTAAAGATGGAATGTTGGAAGAACCAGAAAGTGGCAGAGATAGTTCTGAAAATGAATATACTAGAAAATTTCCTGTGACAAATTGTGGATTAATTAGATTTGAAGTGGATGAACCTACTTTTAGTTTTCAGAGTCCCAGTATATTATGATTCTACTTGACTTTGAAGAAAATAACAAAAGCAGGACCCAAATGATGATATTTCCTTAATGAGTTGTTTTTAGACTCCCTTCTCTCTACCAAGGTCTTGTTTTGCAAGATGATTAGAAGTTTAAAAGTTGTAGCATGTCTTATAGCCTCCAACTAACAAATTAAAAGAGCAAACAATAAAGTAAGGTCTCTAGTTAATATTTTTATATTAAATGAGACTTTTGAACTTAAGAAAATAATTTTTTCTTATAATAAAATCATTTTGTAGATCTCCAAGTTATTAAAATCAAAATTGTAGTCATAAGAGATGATGCAAATTGCTCCATACATTTTCATTTCCTTTTCTCTTCTGAAAAATATTTATTACCAAAAATTTTTAATATATCTTATATATCTAGGACAAAGTGCCTGCAGATATAATCATACATGAATATCATTCTGAAAAGAGTTAATAGAGAAATATATTTTCTTCGATTTAAGTTATACAAGCACATTTATCACTCTTTCCTGGGATCAGGGTCTTCCCATGTCATATGTTCATTAAGTACTTAATGAAAATCCCAGATATTTTAGTACCTTATTATTATCACTTTATTTAGAAATCTGAAACCATTAATGTACTTGTTTTAACTTTTTAAAATTAATGGTTTACTTGTTTTATCTTTCAGTGTCAGTATTTATACTAAAGAAGTCACTGTACTAAAAAGTATTATAATAAGTGCTGACTAAAGAAAATAAAGACTAGAATATTGTTGAACATGGAGCATGGACTACATATGGAAATAAATGGATATTTTTTCATATGATGCTAGAAACGTATACATCCTCTTTCTCTTCCTTAAGAGTAAGAGTTAGTTACTCATAGTTATGCACAGATTTCAGTGACCAGCCACTCTCAAACTGACTTTACGCTCACAGAATAATTTTTTTCTTTTCTTTCCTTTGCTTTTCTTTTTTTTTTTCTTTTCTGCTTTCCTTTTCTTTCTTTTCTTTTCCTTTTCTTTTCTGTTTTCTTGTCTTTCTCTCTCTGGCATTGGATTCTGAGATTCCATCTCAATTATTTCATCTGGAATTTATTTCCCCATCTTCTGTATTTCTTCTATTTCAAAAATGTTTATAGTACTCAGGTTCTGTCTGCCATAATCAGTAGCTCTACAAATTTATTTTTGGCTTTTGGTTTGTAAACTCCTTGGCAGCTGAGTACTAATATACATTTGTTTATTTTAAGAAAAATGAATATAGCACTAATAATATGTCAGATGATGTTCTAAATGCTTTATGTTCATTCATTTAATTACTATAACAATCTCATTAACTAGATACTATAATTATCTCTATAATAAAAGTATCATTTGTCTTCCATTCCTACTAGTACCTAGCACATGAGAAATGTGCATTAAATATTGTGCATTAAATGTGCATTAAATGTGCATTAAATATTGAATATTTAATAAATAATAATAAATAAATTAAGCTTCAGTTGTTTGTTTAGTGATATACACTTACTTAATGTCAATGTTCTTGGAAATCCATTACATTATGTGGGTTACAAATATGACTAATCCAGTTCTTTGCTCCACGATCAAATCTGGGAAAATGACATAAACAGGATAACGACTTCTTTTCCTGCAGAGTACAGACACAATAAGATATGATCAGGAAATTGTATATCAGTTGGTCACTTAATAATATGTAGGCACACAGTGAGCTTGTAAGAGGAATTCAAACAATCTAAGCAAAGGGGGAAAAAGAGAAGTGTGACATACTTGGAGAACTACAAAGTTTAGTATGGGCACATCACAGAATGAAATATATAAGCAGAGTAAAAAGAAGTAGGTGTGAATAACTTTGTTTATCGCCTTTAATGCCGTACAGAGAAGTTCAGATTTCATCCTGACCTAATTTTTCCAAAATGTGTCATTAGGGATCACTGGCTCTGTGTGGTGTTCCATGGAACAACAAAAAATTTGAACAAAATATATAGATTTTTAGGATAAAATAATTTTAAGAAACTGTGTGTTATAATGTATCTTGCACTTTGAAAGACAGAATACTTAAATATATTAAAAGTCCTTAGAAGCATTGTAGTATACTAAGCTGTTTATTGTTACTTAATACAGAAATCTCTTTATATATCTGATGACAGAACTCTTTTTTAGTGTAACTTCAATTAATACCTACAGAACAGATTTGAGAAAACAATGTTAGATTTTCACCAAGTCTGTAACATGATCAGACCAGTATTCTAGAAGGTTCTATACAGTAGCAGTATATAAATGGATTGAAAGAAGCAAAGTGAAGGTACCTGGTAGGAATTATTTTTTTTACTAAGTCACACAGGAATAATTACCAAGAGAGAGAGATGCTGAGATGCTGAGAACTTTAAAGTAGCTGAGATGGATGGGTATAGATACTTTTAAAATAGAGTTCAGAGTAAAAAAGATTTAATACCAGACAGGTAAAAGGGAAATCAATAACTTCCAGAATTTTTTTAGAGAGTGTGCACATGTGAGTGGGTAAGTGGGGGTAGGGGTGGGTGGCAGAGAGAGAGAGAATCTTAAACAGGCTCCACACTCAGCATAGAGCCCAACAAGGGCCTCCATCCCATTACACTGGGATCATGACCTGAGCCAAAATCAGGAATTAGACACTTGGGTGCCTAGGTGGCTCAGTTCGTTAAGCAGTAGACTTAGGCTCAGGTCACGATCTTGCAGTTCATGGATTCGAGACCCGTATCAGGCTCTGTGCTTACAGCTCAGGGCCTGGTGTCTGCTTCAGATTCTGTGTCTCCCTCACTTTCTGTCTCTCTCTGTCTCTGTCTCTGTGTCTCAAAAGTAAATAGACATTTAAAAAATTAAAAAAGAAACACACTTAGCTGATTTTAGCCACCAAGAGCCCCATATTTCACATTTTTGATATGAATGACTGAGTAGATCTTTGCCATAAACAAAAATAGGAAATTCAAGGCAAAACACAGTCTAGGAGAAAGGTAATGATTAAATATTGGTATACGAATTTGAGTCCTTATGGAATATCTGGGTAGAATAATCTCTGAGACAACTGGCTTCTTAGGAATAGGTGAGATCATGAGATAAATAGTAGAAGAACCTTGGGATTAATAGCCATAAAAGAGACTATTGAATACCCTCTTATAACACAAAAGGAGGTACAAGAGCATATAGAGATGGAGAAGCCAGGGAGGGAGTTACTGAAAAGAGCAAACCAAAAAGTCCCTAGTAGCTGGCTGATTGTGGGGCGGAGGTTTTTGGAGAAACAAGACAGGAACATTTGCCAATGAATTAACACAGGTGATGAAAATGAAAACATAGAAAAGCATGAAAGATATAGCAACTAGTTTCCATACTTGAGAAAACATTTTCAAGATTTTCTTCTTAGAGTCTTTTAAATTTTTGATATATTGTTGAATTAATATTTTATAATATGAACTAGTTTTTACAGGCTCTAGAACTATGGTTCTATGAGTCTATACATTCTTGTATATACATTTACTGGGATCTGTGTGGAATTTTGTGTTACTCAAAGATGCCTTAAATGAATGAATTCTCAATTTGAGGCAAACAGTGTTTTGTTCTAAATTATTATTTTTCAGTATCTTTGTACTCTTCTTGTGATCTTCCTATTTTTCCCCTGTCTTTACACTTAAAATTTCAAGACTTTGTATCTCTTCTATTGGAGATATAGGTAAAGTGTTGCACAATAAACACACATCTTTGTAATCTCTTAATTTTTTATTTGTTTGTTCTTGGTTTCTTATTATCATGTGTAAAATAAGGAGTACTTTATGTTATTTTTTATGAATAGGAAATCTTAGGTTAATCAACAGATTCCCTCCTTACCTTAAGTTTTCATTTCATAGTCACATTCCATTGAATTTTACCTATAGTTTTAAAAAATAAAAAAATTAAAGCTTGTCATTTTAATGTATCAAGATATCAAAAATAGTTATATACATGATAAACTCTTTCAAATATATAGTCAGGGAAATAAAAATGCCTCAAAATTTCTACTGCATTTTTTATTTGCAGAAACTGGCTTGCAGGCATCGTCTTATTTTATTAAAATCGTTGCATAAAAAAGGAGCAGAAGAAGGCCCCTGGGCCTGGCATATCAACTACATTTTGTCTTACTCATTTCCATTTTCTATTCCTCTTTTGGTTGTTATTTAAACCAGACAATAGAGCCCTGCCATATGTTGAACCCAGCAGCTCTTACCTAAATGTGTTTCTGTTTCAAATGTAAGATCATTTGTACTGTTGAAATATTCAGTAAATCTCTATATTTTATGTGGCTCCTGGCCTTGTTGTATTTAGTTCCCTTTAATCTGTGTTTCCACTTATCTCTAGCAAAAGCATTCAAAATTTAGGAAAGAGACTTTTAAAAAGTTTTTTGTTTTTCTCATGTTTTTGTTTGTTTATTGCTTCACTTAAAGGATAAGCAAGTATTCCCAAACTATAATCCCACATGGTGCCTGCTTTCTTGATATCTTGTGAATAGAGTGTGGTATCTAAATACTGTCTGGCCACTTAGAACTTAAGAGTCAGGAACTCAGTATGATGATGTAGTTCAGTACTGTGACAAAGTCTGGGTGCTGGGAAACTTGGGTTCAAGTTCCAGATAGGACACTAAATACTTGATAATATAAGTTACTTAATTCCTTCCATTTATTTAGAAACCTAAGCTGAGAATAACCTAAACTGCCTTGACTTTTTACCTCCCAGATCTTCTTCCCTTTTCTCCCTTCTTCTCAAAGATGGTCAGTAGGCAGGATGTAATTTCGGATGGGCACTCTAAAAAACAGAATTTCAAAACTTTATTAAAATGTGGTATCCTATGTACATTTTGTACATAGAAAATAATGTAATACATAGGGCTCAGCACATTTTAATTGTTGATGTATAATTTGGACATCATCTAATTTTAAGTATCTGGAAAAATATTTTTTAAATAACTTAGATCTATTTTATTTTTATCCTAGTATTTTTTACTTTAAACAAATTTAGAGTTGACATGTTTAAATGAATATATGTGGAACAATTTTACAAATACTCTTATATAACCTTTAAAAATTAAGGTCGCTGTGGCAAAAATATTGTATACCTATATGTATATTTTTTTGGACAAAAGCATGTATTTCCTATTTACAAATGGGAAGAAGCTATTTTATTAGCCTTTGTTATGGTGACATCTCAGAAAATTAAGCTTTTGTAAGTGATCTTTGGCTCCATATTTCTCTCACCGTATTTCCTGGAATATAAGGAAAGAGTATAAAGATGTAAAATTAAATAACACGGGTTAGAAAACAGCAGAGAAATAAATACTAGAAGGAGAATGAAGCAAAAACACTATTCAATCATGGAAATCTCTTGTGTTTACCTAGATAAAGATTTAATCTCATAATTTTGGCTTAATTCTTTATATGGGTGGTTTGCTAAAATTTCAGAAAGAAGGGTGGGCTTTGATTGAACTATCACGAACATCAAATAGAAAAATCCTAGAACATTAACCTGAATTTTGTCCTAATCGTTCAGGGAGTTTCACCTGACTTATTCATACCATCCCTTCAGTTCCCTGGATCCTTTTTCTCTTTTATTCCCCTTGGTCATAGCCCACCCTTTGTGAAGAACCAAATAAATTTATCTTATCTAACACAACATAGATTTTCCCTCCTTAATAAAGCCTTGGAACCAAAAGCATAACTTTGAGGTTGTGCCTTCCATCCTAATTATTTTTTAAGGAAGAGTTCTACATACACTATATATGGCCAAAAGAAAATACAGAAGTTTCCTGGTTTGTGGTAATTGTGTGGAAGAGTATTAATAAATGAATGAAACCCCTAAAATCACATGGCTTTGGAGATATTTATATGAATCAAAATATGCATTTCATAATTCAATTTTTTAAAAAAAAGACAAAATGAGGAGTGCCTGGGTGGCTCAGTTGAGTAAGCGACAGACTTTGACTCGTATCAAGCCCATGTTCCATGATACAACTGTATCCACATACAGCTCTGTGCTGACAGCTCAGAGCCTGGAGCCTGCTTCAGAGTCTGTGTCTCCCTCTTTCTCTCTGCTCCTCGCTCTCTCTCTCTTTCAAATATGAATATTTTTTAAAAATACAAAAGGAAAACAGGACAATCAAAAGACAAGTGTTGAGTAGAAAAGGGCAGAATGGAGCAAGCTCACTGACATAGTCTGCTTATTGCCAAAAGTAAGAGATTCTTGGGGCGCCTGGGTGGCTTAGTCGGTTAAGCGTCCGACTTTCGCTTAGGTCATGATCTCGCGCTTCGTGGGTTCGAGCCCCGCGTCGGGCTCTGTGCTGACTGCCATCTCAGAGCCTGGAGCCTGTTTCAGTCTGTGACTCCCTCTCTCTCTGACCCTCCCCTGCTCACACTGTCTCTCTCTCTCCTAGAAATAAATAAAAACATTAAAAAAAAAATTAAAAAAAAAAAGTAAGAGATTCTTATAGATAGCCTTTCTTATTTTTAGAGGGTTTTTTTTTATTATTATTTTTGAGAGTGCAAACAAGGAAGGGTCAGAGAGAGAGAGGGAGACACAGAATCCAAAGCAGTCTCCAGGCTCTGAGCTGTCAGTACAGATCCTGACACAGGGTTCAAACTCAGAAACTGTGAGATCATGACCTGCGCCCAAGTCAGATGCTTTACTGACTGAGCCATCCAGGTGCCCCACTCTTTCTTATTTTTAGTTCTCTGAACATATCTGTTTTAATTAATCAAAACCATCACTAGTGAAACAAGAATTTCATATCTAGAGGATTTAGTTGTAAGCTCAAATAGCCTTGTTGAGATGCTAAAACAGTTAACCATTTCACCTGCAGAAAAAAAAAAAAACACCTTTATAAACCTTAACTAAAATTACATGACATGGCCTGACATTTTGTTCCTTTGAAACAACATTGCAAAATAAATACCTCTTACAATTAAATATGTAATCGATCATACAGATATTCTCTCCATCACCCAAATAACTGAGCTATTTTCTTTTCGTCTTTAAATGTGTATTTCACATCACTGTCACCTGTAGAACTTAGCATTCAGATGCACTTAATGATATTTTGTGCTTTCCTTTAACATTCTTTTATTTATAAATTGTACTTTACATTTTTAACCTTCAGAGATCAAGTATATTTAAAATTGAAAATACTTGAACAATTGAGAACAGTAATTCAGGTCAGAGTCAGTTAGAGCACCTTGTGGATGAGAAGTATGAGTGGCAGTCAGATACTTCCAGCTCAACCTCTGACCCATACATTCTCACCTTCTGCATACTTACCCAGTTGAGAGATTTAAGAGACCTTGGGGTTATTGGGACATTGGTTTTTGTTGTTGTTGTTGTTGTTTAATCAAATTTGTTTTTTAAAAGACCATAAGATATCTTCAGTTTGTCTTTAAACGCCACCTATGCTTCCCCTTTTGAGCACATTTCCTTGTTCTGGCTCTATGTTGGACTTTGAAGATTTTCTTCCCAACCACTTCTTTGTCTTTCAAATATAAGTTGATGCTTTTTTAAAATATGATCACAATAGTTGAAGTAGTGGGTTATTTATCACATATGTTTAAATACGTCGTGTATAGCACAGTGGTATTTTCCCTATAAGTAGACATAAAATGAAATTATTTTTCTTAAACCGCATATGACTAGGTATCATTGGTTGAAATGAACACCCGTTTTATTTTGTACAAAGTCACCCCATATGTGAATTTATGTTCCCACTTTTTTCAGTTTGTGTATGTTGCACACCAAAGTCAGGACCTCACCCCAAACATCTTCCAGAAGTCCCCTTTAGCTATGATGTTCTTCTGTTCCAAAGGTAAATAATTGGTGGGGCACCTGGGTAGCTCAGTTGGATAAGCATCTGACTTAGGCTCAGATCATGATCTCATGGTCCGTGACTTCGAGTCCCACATCAGGCTCTGTGCTGACAGCTCAGAGCCTGGAGCCCTCTTCGGATTCTGTCTCCCTCTCCATCTGCCCTTCCCCCACTCACACACTCTCTCTCTCTGTCTCTCAAAAAATGAATAAATGGGGGCTCCTGGGTGGCTCAGTCAGTTAAGCGGCTCAGGTCATGATCTCACGGTTCGTGGGTTCCAGCCATGTGTCGGGGTCTTACTGACAGCTAGCTCAGAACCTGGTGCCTGTTTCAGATTCTGTAGCTCCCTCTCTCTCTCTCTCTCTCTCTGACCCTCCCCTATTCACGCTGCCTCTCTCTTTCTCAGAAATAAATAAAACATTAAAAAAAAGAGAGAATGTGCTCTCAAAAAAATGAATAAATGTTAAAAAAATTTTTTAAATAATTTACTGTCCACATATGAAAATGCATGTTTATGTAGTCTTTATGTATTTATTCATTCATAGGAACACTTGTTGAATGAATATTTGAGCATTTCTTATATGCCTATAAATGTAGATAAGAAAAATATTCTTGTAAGACAAAACTATATCTTCCCACTCCATGTGCTCAATGACTTGCAGAGACTAAAGGACAGCGAAACTTCCATTATATGCTAAATGAGTGAACAAGTGATTAAATCAATATAGTTTCTGTTTTCCTGAACAGCACGCTTAAAGATGGAGAACAAGAGGTATATGGAAGTAAAATAGTAAAATGTGTCACTGCAAAAAATGTCACAAGGAAAAAGTTACACTATTAACTCAATAGTTAAGTGCCAAATTAGTCATGACACACTGCCAGTTGAGAACTTGGGACAAGTGCCACCCATTTCAGAACTGCATGTCTTAGCTGCTTCTGCCCTTAGTGATTCTGTGTTAAAGTCTGTCAGTGAGAAGCACTGTGGCTGGTTCAGAAAGTACAGTGGAAGAAGCAGCCATAATTTTTGCAGCTGCAGGCCGAGGTTTGGGCAAGATCCTTGAAGCATTCATTTCAGGTTGTACTTGGCTGAGACAGCAGGACTAGGTTCCTTAAGAATTACTTCTCTTGGGGCACCTGAGTGGCTCAGTCAGTTAAGCATCTGACCCTTGGTTTCAGCTCAAGTCATGATCTCGTGGTTCGTGAGTTTGAGTCCGACAGCTCTGTGCTGACAGTGGGAAGCCTGCTTCAGATTCTCTCTCTCTCTCTCTCTCTCAAAGTAAATACATAAACTTATATTTAAAAAAAAAAATTACTTCGGGGCGCCTGGGTGGCTTAGTCGGTTAAGCGTCCGATTTTCGCTCAGGTCATGATCTCGCGGTTCGTGGGTTCGAGTCCCGCATCGGGCTCTGTGCTGACTGCCAGATCAGAGCCTGGAGCCTACTTCAGAGTCTGTGTCTCCCTCTCTCTGACCCTCTCCTGCTCGCTCTGTCTCTCTCTCTCTCTCTCCTAGAAAGAAATAAAAATATTTTTTAAAAAATTCGAATTCCATTCAAAAACAAGTTCTCTTAACACGGCTCAGGCACCCTGCAGGGAAGAAGTCTACAAGTGAGAGAGAGGTCCTTGGCTGGTCTCTTCTACTGTTATTTAGCTGGTGTCAAACCTTTCTAGGGTTGAAAGAGGAAGAAGAACAATATGATAGAGAAAATAAATCTTACCTAAGAAGCATCAATCAGGGATGTGTTTCTTATAAATGTGGCTAGACAAAGCTGACTCATATAGACAGCTTTGTGATTTATTCCAGAACATTCCCTTTTCCATTACTGGATCTCTCCAGCAGTTCTCAAGATGGGTTGATACCCTCTTAGCCAGGTTTGCACCTCTATGGAAAGGCTTGCTGAGTCTCTCTCTGTTGGGTCCCACCAACCCTCCAAGTGTACCTCTTAACCAGAAGCTGTTACAGGCCAAGGTTGTTTTTCCTCCTTTCTCTCCATTGTAAAGGTCTATATTAAGTCCAGACAAAAACATATAGCATTTTACCACTCTTTTGTGGGAATATGATTTCTTTCCAAGCTCAATTCTCTTTTCATTTTGCTGTGTGGTGATAGCTTTAGCCACTCTCTTACCCTTTAAATTCCTGGGTGTGAGTTAAGACACCTGTCAATCCTTTTATAAAAATTCCAACAGACACATACAGAACTCTGTGAATGGTTCCCTTGCTCCCTCTCCTCCCAAGTTTGATCTGAGGTGGAGGTAAAGCACCATTTTTTCCTCATGGTTTGAAGGGCTCACTTCACATGGACAATATGTCCCAAAGATATTGTCCAACTTTTAGCCTTTTGAGACCTTTTTTATTTTAAACCCTTCACTTCTTCAGATTGCTGAGGAGACGAGGGGCACAGGACGTGTTTATAGCCACCTCTACCACAAAGTTAACAAAAATGACTGAACACCTTCCTCTAGTTTGTTAGAGTAATTAATAATTATTTTGGGGAGGGGGATATCTGCTCAACATGAAAAAAAAAACACAGTTTAATATCAAGTCAGACATAAATACATTGAAAAGACCACTAGGGATTTTTTAATCTTCATCAAGAAGTGGTTTCTACTTTTCGCTTAGCACTTCATGCTTCTGAAGAACCTGTATAAACTGCAAATTAGGAGCAGGCCAATCTCCATATCATAGACCTTCACAAAAAAAAAAAAAAAAAAGTCTAGAATTGATTGTAACTTTTTATTTTTTTAAATCAAGAAACTTCCAGGGCGATTGGGTAGCTCAGTCAGTTTGTATCCAGCTTCAGCTCAGGTCATGATCTTGTGGTTTGTGAGCTTGAGTCCTGCATTGGGCTCTGTGCTGACAGCTCAGAGCCTGCAGTCTGCTTTGGATTTTGTGTCTCCCTCTCACTCTACTCCTCTCCCAACTATACTCTGTCTCTCTCTCAAAAATAAATGACCTTTAAAAAATAATTAAAAAAAAAAAAACTTCCAGAACCACTCATGTCAGCCTTCCCTTGGATGGATCGTGGCCACCCCTAGCCGCTTCTAGCCAGTCAGTGGGGCCTTCCTACTGCTCTGAGAGCTGAGCCACTGCTCCTTCCACTGCTGGAAGGTGACAGGTTTCTCGTTAGCCCTGTCTGGCCACTGCTGCCCCCCACTAACACACCTTCAGCATTGCAGTCTCCTAGAAAAGTGTACCCTCCCTGAAGGCTCTGCATTCAGTACTCATTAAACAAGATGCAGATGTTTCATGTCTCTAGCAGCTCCTTATTAAACCTCCTCCCTAATAAGGTATTTCCTTAGCCTTTATGGTAAAAAGTGACTTTTGGTTACACTTAGATAGCCTCAACTAAAGGCTATTTTTAAAGATAAAATATACTTTTTATGTATAATTATATCATAGAGAAAATTTAACTGAAAAGGCATTTCTTCCCATACGTGAATCATACATTTCAATCCATGTAATTAAAGCAAACCTGGACAGATACTGCAGAATACGAGAAAGCAGAAAATGCCATCAGCAGGATCCAGTGAGATCCAACCAGGGCTGAATTACATGCTGGAGATCAGCCATAGGACAAAAGGGTAGGATGGGGCTCTGTACTCGTCTAAGACTTTTGTTACCAGGTAAATGTTCTATTTTTTATATACAAAGTTGGTTGGCTTTATTTCTTAGAATATACAGGGAAAGAAAATAAGTTTTTTTGATAATTCCTTTAGGGGGTCACTTTGTTAAACTGACAGTGTCAGAAATTTAGATGATGTTTTGTAGGTTATTAGACATCAGCTTTCTAGCACAGATGAGATGATTGTTAATAACATATAAAAATTTGAAATGAGGCCAGCTTTGTAGGGCACTTTTGCCTCTGTTAATGAAATAAGTGAATTGAACAGAAAAGGTAATAACCTATTAAGGACACATAGACAACATTGTTTGGAAAATGGTAAACAGCTAAGTGTGTGTTGCCAAGTAAGATCTTTTCATGGTTGCTGCATAAAAAACAAATGAAATTTTAATTAATGATATAAATTGGTTTATATGGAGTTTTCTGGGGAAGGGTTGAGGTTCTCCAAGAATGTGTGCATTTCTGTAATTGGAAAGATGCATGCACTAGAATATACTAGTGAAAGTAAACGTTCTTGATTTTCTACTGAGAATGAGGTGTAAGTTTCAAAATGAGAATTAATTAACCAGAGGGATTCACATGCCCCACCGCAGCATTATCTCTTTGCAAGACAAATCTGAGAACCAATTCTAGCAGAGATGCCTCTGACTCTGACCTTGTGTCACCCAACTAGAATCCTGTGTTTTTCACTATCAATTCTTCATGCTTTTCATATTTTTTGGTAACTGAGGAATTGAGTTGTCCTATATGTCTCCATTCAGTTCTTGAAATTTCAATTCATACCAAACTTTTATTAGTTTCCACTCTACCCATTTATTGCCTTAAATTTCTAGTTTCTAAGGTTACAGCTGTCCTACCCACTCCTTACTGTCTGGTAACTAAAGCCTTCTACAAATGCTTTACTGTCCTGCATTCCGTTCTCCAATATACAGTTAGTTGTTCTTGAAGCTCTCTGCTTCTATGCCTAGGCATACATCTGCATACATCTTGATTGTTAGATCCTGCTAGTGACATGGCTACTTGCGTTTATGTACCACTTCATTTTGTGAGATGTGTTTGCCTTTCTGCATCTTTGCATTTTGTGAAGTTCCATTCATAGCGAACTCAGCTGTATTTCCTCCTTACTGATTCCAGAAATAAGCACTGTTATTCTACACTAATGAGAAAGATGCGAATAAGTCCAAATTTATGTTTTCCAAGAGTTGATAGTATATAATCTTGCAAATGAAGACAAAGATTATTTAATCAGCTTTCTCCAATAAATTTGTAACAGTTTATTTTTCCCCACAGATAGTATAGCATAGTACAAAGATATATTTTTTGACTTTTTATTTTTTATTATTTTTTATAGAAAGACCTATATCCTTTCTTTATGTTAATAGAGTTTATTGTAAAGTTGGTTTCCATGTAACACCCAGTGCTCATCCCCACAAGTGCCCTCCTCCATGCCCATCACCCATTTTCTCCTCTCCCCACCCTCCCATAAACCCTCAGTTTGTTCTCAGTATTTAAGAGTCTCTTATGGTTTGCCTCCATCCCTCTCCTTAACTATTTTTTTCCCTTCCCTGCCCTTATGGTCCTCTGTTAAGTTTCTCCTGTTGCACATATGAGTGAAAACATATAGTATCTGTCAAAGAGCTATATTTTAAGGAAAGGGTGAATTTACTATTAAAATAATTGATGTTTGTAATCACACGTATTTATATAATGTGACTTTGTAAAAATTTTCAAATATTTTAAAAATTATATTTAGCCCTATATTTCTTCTAATTAAATTAAGTTAAAAACTTGTTCTTCTATGTTATTCTGGATCTAGGTATCATACCAGAAAGAAATGTGTAACTATTAAGTTAACTATTTGACAGAAAAATAAATAAATTTGAATAGAGTAAACATATATTAAACTATTATAATTTTCTATTTTGCTAATTATACATGTAAATATTTTTATCAATGTTCTACCATAACAGAATACATGTAGGGTTATACTTGGGTAGAGGAAAGAGTTAAGGATTAGGGAAATCTGATATTCTAGGTCTGACTCAATTCCTGGTTAAGTATGCAACTTTGAGGTAACCCATAGTTTCTATATCTGTTACACAGTTCTGTTTGTAGATAGAAGTAATTTAACACTGTGATTTTTTAAATAAACTTTTAAAATATTTTAAGTGTTTTTGATCTCCAGTATTTGATTTAATGTTTAGAGATTCATTTAACAGCGTGGAGAGTATAAATTCAAAATGTATGATGCAATTATTATAAATTAATTACAGCTTAGGTGACTTTTAAAAGCTGGAGTTTAATGCACATATATAAAAGGGGATACCTAGTTAATATACAATAAAATTATATGAGAATTACTTAAACTTAGGCTATAAATGTAAATTACATTCTTATTAGCATATAAAACTTTCAGTATTACTGTTCTCAAGATATTTAGGCATAGCAATGAAGCATAGTTACAGCTAGAGTTAATTTTTTTAAAAAATAGAAACAGGATTCTCTTTATTATGTTTTCCAGTTGTACTAAAAATATATTTAATTAACTTCTTAAAAACAATCATATAAAGTGGAAATTAAGAAATGAACATTGTCAGCACTGCCTAAAATTCTTACCATACACAATGTATGCCAATATATATGAACATAAATAGAGACATACATATGTCACTCATGTAACATGTATACATAAAAATTAATATATTAGTATAAACATGAAATAAACTCTGACACTTAACAATTATGTAAATTGGTATCTACTTCCAAAAGAAATACCCATGTGGTTAACGCAAGACAATTGAGATCATAAGGTTCTAATGGTACTGAAATTTATTCCATAACAGGTTTTTAGCAAAAATTGAGGAATTGAACATAAGCAACTTACTTAAAATCAAATAGGCATTTGATATGAAATACATAATTATTAACACACTTAAAGCACTTATATTTATTTTTACAATCAATCTATATATAGACTTAGTCAAGGCTTTTCTTACTCATATCAAAGCTGAGACTGTATTTTACCAATTAATTAAAGAGTGGAAAATTATTCTAAATATGTATACAATTTGAAGAAATATTGCATTTATCCTTATTACAGAATATGTAGTCAAAATGTATTATGCTAATTACTACTTTATATTTCAATTTTGCTTCAAGTTTTATCTTCATAGCTGTAACTACATAAACAAAAAGCAATGGAAAATCACGTATCAGTAGTCTCTTGAGTATAGATTCTGTAGACCTGTCAGCAAAATGAAATGTAACAAATCTATTAAAGTAGAGAAAAACTGTGCAAATATAATTAAAGGCAGAAATGCCTTACTCTTATTTGCAACGTGCAAGGAAGGCAAAATTTGCGAAACTCGGGTACTTATGGTACACCTTTGCTTTTGTGAATAAATTTATCCATGTTTCTGCCTTTCTTATCTATCAGTGTCCCCTTTTCTATTTTTCTCAACCTCCTGCCTGTTTGATGTCCATATATTCTGAGTCTGAGTTCCATTATCACCTCTCTCTATAGCTCTTTCTTTGGCATCATATCCACTCTACACATTACATCATCAATGTTGTGAAGATGCTTTGCTTAACTAGTCAGGATTATACTGAGGCTGACTCTGTACAGTTATGCATAGATAACCTGCAGGATTTCTGGAGACCCAACCCTTTGCAAGAGAGGACAAATAAAAAGAAAACTCTTGTCACAACATTTACTGGAGATGTCACTACGCACTCTGCCACAGCTACACACTGGTGAACAATGCAATCAATATGAATAATATTTTAAGCCTTCTGACTTTGTAGCATTTTCTCAAGATTTAAATTCTTGTGCAGGAGAATCTTGTAGGGCATTCATGGGTCCGTGGCCATGCTTCAACTGTATAGGATGTATTAAAAAAAAAAAAAAGGCCTTTGTGCTTTCAAGATAGGTGAGTCCCCGTAGTCTCCTAATTTTCAAACTGCCTATTACTTGTTTCCTCCTGGACTTCCTAACCAGCATTGAAGTTTATCACCTTATACAGATAACTGATACCCCCGGTGGCTTTTTCCTTTTGAAGTCTTGATTTTTCACTCACACTTGAGTTTACATATTCAAATAACATTTACATGAGGTAGGTACAAGGGACAAATCATGAATAAGAAACTGTCCTGCCTAGAGAGGAGATCACAATCAACAGGAGATCTCAAACAATGAACTGTGCTCTTACGTGATAAACACGACTCTAATCATAGAAATAGTTCTATGCAAATTCATGGGGGAAATAATTCAATGAAAGATATTTTTTAAGGCATCACAATTCTTCTACTCCGTTGGCTCCCTCCATGAGCTCATCACTTCCAGTCCAGTCACCGACACTTGCTTATAAGAATGTTCTTTCTAAAGCACAGCAGCAATCACACTATTTTCTATTTTAAGACCTTAATTGTTTCTCTTTTATAATTATAGAATAAAATCTATAGTCTTTCTCATTGGAAGTAAAGGCCTGTAAGATGTAAATCTCATGACCATTATAATTTTACTTAGTGCTAATCAAAATTCTTTTTTTTTTTTTATGTTTTATTGATTTCTAGGAGAGAGAGAGAGAGAGAGACAGCGTGAGCAGGGGAGGGTCAGAGAGAGAGGGAGTCACAGACTGAAACAGGCTCCAGGCTCTGAGCTGGCAGTCAGCACAGAGCCCGACGCGGGGCTCGAACCCACGAACCGCGAGATCATGACCTAAGCGAAAGTCGGACGCTTAACCGACTAAGCCACCCTGGCGCCCCAGTGCTAATCAAAATTCTTAATCTTCTGATCAGGTATATCAAAAACTTATATTGATTATAATATTCACTGAATTAATACCTTTTCTCACAATCCGCCATCCACATATAATACACATCTTTCAATTATTCATAAAATTCCTATAGTATTCATGCTTCAAATATCCATGAAGATTTCAAGTTTTCCCTGGTTGCCTTGGCCTGAGGAATTCACTTTAGTAATATTCATGAATGACCCATTTGTTACCCATTATCCATTATGTATGTAACATCTATTCATTTATTATAGAAATAGTGAAAATATTTTCTTATTATCTGCTCAGTGTCTCATACACATAGTAAATGCTACAAGCTTATGTGTCTCAAAATTCAAAAATAAATGAATAGTTCTCTCCCTGTATAATGTACTAGTTTATCATTTTAATTATTTTCATAGAATAATATAAATTTAAACTATAAAAGTAAGTTATTTCATGAAGATCAATAGAATATTTTGATAAATGAATAGTGTGTTAATGATAGTCTTATCAATTTGTACATTTTTGTGGGTAGAGAACAGAACATCTCATATATAGTTAATCTATTTTTAATTTAATTACATACTCCTTCATGAATTTTATATTACCTATCATAAAAGCGTCTACCTGGCTATTTTATAATTAAAATTAAATTGAATTTTCTAATAGGTTTTAGACTAATAAGCACCTTGTTGTAAAACTATATCAAAGTAGTTCTGTAAAAGTATAAGTAAAAAAAATATATACTATGTAGGGATATTTGGGTCATTCCTACTTAGATTTCCTTTTTTTCTCCTATAAGTAGAATCAAAGTAACACAGTACTGGGAGTTATATATGTATAGCATTTTAAAGCTTTCTTCCTTTATTTTTCAGAAAAACTACAAAAAGTTAACAAACCATATTCAAGTACACCAATTAAAAATACATAAAAAGAAGCATTTTATTACTTTTCTTAGAATTATTCACACATCAGTTTGAATTACTTCAAACACTAATAACTTTTGTGTTCTAATAATTTACACACCTGTAAATCTAGGCTGTTTACCCTTTCTCATGTCTGTGTTAATTGTTTGCCTAAGCAAATCCCTTCACCTGTTCTTGTTCACTGCTCTTTTCATCTTTTTTACATTCTTTTTAAACCTATTCTGTACAGTTGCTCTATTATGACTCTTCCCCAAGCCACTGATTTTCTCATTTCCTTTCCTTAATTTTCTCTTCCTCCTTTCAAACCTCCATACAGAGCAGTTTAGGTGCCTGCCTCCCCCTAGAACATCAACTTACACAGTTTTCTCTGACAAGGATCATTATCTTCATTCTTGACATCAGTAGTCTTTCCTCATCCACATTTCAAACAACCTCACTGAACTATCTATTGATCTTATACTCACCTGCTTCTTAAACTTGTTGCCTACTTTGGCTGGTACTATCCTTTCCAAATCCTTCACCTGTTTTTTGAACATGATTTGTTGAGTACACAAATGTACACAGAAGGAAAGGGGGCTTTTACAGAAAAATGTTGAGAGAAAAAACTGAAGAGTTTTCAGAAGGAACAAGTTTCAGAAAAGTTGGAAAAAATTAACATGAACTATTAAAGATCTCTTTAGGTACTGCCATTCCCATAAGTGTGTCCCAAACATTTCTTGGTTTATTTGTCATTTAGCTAAAGATGCAAATTTAGGAAGCTACCATCTGATTGGCATACCTGGGGTCAGGAAAGGTGACATACTTCAACACCCTTCAAAACTTAGTATCTGATTGCTCAGTTATAAAAACAATTCAGATATTATAATGAAAATAAGGAACAATTAATCTAGGCAGACTGACACAGCAGTCATCCATTGTATGTGCCTTTCTTGTCCTCTCAGAAAACTTCTTTGCTCTGATGAAATATGTAGGAGAGAAGTCAGAGAAACTGAGTGATGCAGTCATTATGTCCTAGCATGTCTACAATCCAGAATCATGTATCCTTCCATTGCTAATAAGGGGCACAACATAAATGCAGCTAAAAAGCATAAACTACACAGTGATAGTCTCATATTGGATACTTAGTTATATACCACACTAAATGTACGGAAGTAGTATATTCTCCAAGCACTTTTAGATGTACGCTACTCATATTCTTAAATCATCCTGAGATTTCCTCATGAGATACACAGTTACAGACCGATAAGAAAGAAGCAAACAATATTGTTTAGAAATATTGTTTGTATTATGAAAAAACCCTCCA
This sequence comes from Hyaena hyaena, assembly GCF_003009895.1. Taxonomy (NCBI): domain Eukaryota; kingdom Metazoa; phylum Chordata; class Mammalia; order Carnivora; family Hyaenidae; genus Hyaena; species Hyaena hyaena. The sequence goes on along the minus strand of NW_024081801.1, from coordinate 76,804 downwards.
TTTGGATCATAATCTCAGCCTTTTTATATATATACATATATATTAATATACATACACATATACATGTATATATATAGATTTGCCGTTCTAGAACAGAATAGCCACCTTTTACAACTATTTTGTATGGTAGAGCATTGCTTCTGAAAAAGACTCAGACCATTTTGATTTTTATGATTGCAAAATACTCTTTCACCACAGGAAAATTATTTCACATCATATTATCATCATTATCATGCACCCTGGAGAATTGTAATTGATTATTATTTTAATGTAGCCACAATGTAGTCTTTATATTTTCCTAATCACATCAATTCCATTGGATATAATTCAAATTTTATCCCCATAAAAACCATGAGCAGAAGGAAGAACAACAGTACAGGTGTATGCCACCTTCTAAGGAAAACAGAATTTGAAAGAGAGGGTAGTAGTAAGAGAATTCTAGAATAGAGAATTCTGATTTAGTAACCTCAGAGAGAGGTCTATGAATCTGCAACCACAGACCTCACATTAAGAAACAATCTACTATATTGTCAGGCAGGCAAATCATGAAGAATCAATTACTTCCAGAATAAAATTTTAATCTTTCAGGAAATACAGTGCCTTCAACCTTCAAATAAGTCTGGAAAACATTTTAAAATTTAAAATTTGAGGATGAAAGAATAGCCATAACTGCTTTAAAAGCATCAGACAAGGGTCTTGCCATAGCTCTCCAATTGTAAAATGGTACATGTTGTAAGTTAAAATTTCTACAGTTTCAAAACAAAACTGGGGACTCCTGGGTGGCTCAGTCGGTTAAGTGTTCGACTTAGGCTCAGGTCATGATCTCACGGTTCATTGGCTTGAGCCCCGCGTCGAGCTCTGTGCTGACAGCTAGCTCAGAGCCTGGAGCCTGCTTCGGATTCTATATCTCCGTCTCTCTCTGACCCTCCCCTGTTCATGCTGTCTCTCTCTCTCTCTCAGAAATAAAAATAAATAAATAAATATAAATTTTTTAAATAAATAAAAACAAAACTGATTTCAAATCATCTTTTTTTTTCTTTTCAAGTTCCCTGAACAGAAGATTTCCAGCCCCTTCTAGCAAGAGAGGGTAGATATGGGTTATGTAAGACAGTCAGGAGAAACGGTATTTTATTGATGCCGTTTTGAGAAGGTTGCAAAGAAAGAAGAACCCAGGAAAAGTTTCTAAACTCTGGATAAAAGCATAAGAATAGTCACTGAGGTCACAATGTTTAATATGAAGGATTTAAAGATAAGGAAATTAAGCTGAATCTGAAGATCAAGCTCAATCTTACTGAAACTGATGAGACCAGAGATTTGGAGGAGAGCCAAGGTAGCAATTGGAGAGTGATCACTTAAGCTTTAATGTAGTGTAATGTAATCCACATAAACGAAAGCTTTTGGGGGTCCTCAATAATTTTTTAGAGTGTAAGAGAATCCTAAACCAACAGGATTGAAACCTACAGGTCTAAGATCTTACATTTAATAAAACTGCCACAACCACTTGAGCCCAAGCCTTAAAAAAGTATGCATAAGTATACATGGAGAAACAGGTCATGTCAGTCAGGTGGTTACCATTCTTCCTCAGTCATATCATCTTAGGGCCTGAATAAAAATTAGAACTCATTCTTCTATAAACAACTTATTTTAAGGATAGGAAATTGAGACCCAGAATACAAACAACTACCTAGAATTTAACACTGAAAAAAGAACCCCTAATTTTTGGCCCTAAGGCAATTCTCTTTTAGTTATTCTCCATTGCTTTATTAGAAATTTATACTTTTAAAATTTAGCTTTAAATGGTCATTGTTACATTGCTTTGACCAATATGAATGACTAAAAGTAACAATTTACTTATTATTTTTTGTAATATTTCACTTTTTTTCACCCATGTGCTTTGTTTTATTATACTCCAGTTTCATTGTTTCTATCAGTTGTGCTTCTGCTAACATGAAAATATATGGAGGCACTTGGGTGGCTCAGACAGTTGAGCCTGAATGTTTGGTTTTGGCTCTGGTCATGATCCCAGGGTTGTGGGATCAAGCCCCAGGTTGGGCTTCACACTGAGATGGAGCCTGCTTAAAATTTCCCTGTCTCTCTCTCTGTCTCTCTCTCTATCTCTCCCCTTTTGCCCCCTGTTCTCTCCTCCAGTCTTCTATAAAATAAAATAAAATAATAAAATAAAATAAAATAATATAAAATAAAATAAAAACAAAAGGAAATTATATATACATCCAGAATGTTAAACAACCAAATTACTAGAGTATTAGAAAGCATAATCTAACTAACCTTAGTAAGACTAGAAAAACACCTGTGTTTGTATTCAGGAACATTCTCAGGTGTTAAAGAGCTTGACATTACTTTATCACTTTACTTAAAGATGTACTTGTCTGTGAGTCTTTTCCTCCTCACCCCTTTATTTGTGGTAGCAATTCTTCATTTTTCTTAAAAAAAAAAAAAAACTAAATATATCAAAAAGAGCTTATTGTCATAAAAGCCACACCCCAATAGAATTCTGTAGAAAATTAACCAGTGAATTTTTTTTCTAAATTTGGAGATGAAGATTAAAGATCTTTCCTTCTTTGAGTTTCTAAGTATTTATATTGTCCTGACTTGAGTATCTGTATTTTAGAATCATTTAGTACAACCTTCATCTAGTTGACTTTTATTATATATCTAGGAAACAATATGTTTTCAATTTGAAAATTTGTAAAAATATGATGCAGGTAGCCTCTTATTTTGGTCTTTATATTGATATCAAAATGCACTCCTTTCCCTTTCTACCTTCACCAGAAACTTGTCTTATATGATATATGGCCCTCTCTATGTTATGAATGTATTTTTAGCAAATGGATAATTTGAATAATTAGGCAAAATATTTTTATGAAGATTATTTCAAAGTGTTGGAATTATTGCTTCATAATGGTCACACAGTAGAGCTATGAAGACTTCAATTTCTTCTCTCAACATTTTTAATCCAACATTCCCCTTAAACAACATAGTTTTATATTATTCCTATAATAAAAAATCTTCTATAGGATGACTTATTTTCAAGCATTTTTTGTAAGATCAACGATCACTTTGGTTACGAGTACCATGTGATTATTTTTTTAAAGTTTAATCTAATTGAAATTTTTGTAATACTATTTGCAGTACAGGATTTTTACAAAATTCTAAAGATCTTCCATATTCAGGTGAAACTTAGAACTTAGTCTTAATGGAATTGCCTTTACAACTGATGGACTAGCTATGCATTCAGCCTTGAATTTACTAAGTGAAGTGAGGTAGGGTCATAAGAAGAGGGAAGTGCTTTTGAAGAAGCTGAATGAATATAATTTCCATGTTATGTCCAGGTTTCATCAGTTTATAAGAAAGAAGATATTTTAAAAATATGCAAAAAGGGTATAGCTCAGTCAGTTAAGCATCTGATGTCGGCTCAGGTCATGACATTGCAGCATAGGCTCTGACAGCTCAGAACTGGGAGACTGATTCAGATTCTGTGTCTACCTCTCTCTCTGCCCCGCCCCTGCTTGTGCTCTGTCTCTCTGTCTCTGTCTCTGTCTCTCTCTCTCTCAAAAATAAATAAACATTTAAAAAAGACAAGAATAAAATTATAAGTAGGGTAGAAACTGTGGAATAAACAACACATTTAAATACTATGCTCCTAACTCTATTTACAGAAATTAAGGTAAGTGTCTCATTCTCTATATCCAAATATTCTTGTATTATTAGCATGCTCTCTGCAATAAAGACGGAAAACAAATGAGGGTGGGAGAAGCACTTTGCTTCTAACTCCTACTCCAATTTCAGCCCATAGTCTAGGATATTTCTCCCCTCCTTACTAGTAAGTGGGGAACATAAGGAGTACTATTTCCACAACCCCCACTCCAACCCCCACTATTATTTTTCTCTCTACAAGGATAGGTAAAATTGATAACAATCTAGCTTCCATTGGTCCATGTTCCTCTATAATACAGGCTATTGCTTATATATGTCATGCACTTGGCTCTACGATCTTTAAATATAATAGTCCTTGTGCTCTCAGTCTCCAGGCCAAACGACTTTCTGAGCAAGCCATCTTCTCAGGCAGGCTATACAGTAGGGATTAGATGGGTTATGGGGTCAGGCACCATTTTTCCAGCTTCTTTACCTTCAACTTGAATGCAAATAGAATGCAGTAAACCTGGGTATCATGAATAAAGGTGGGACGTCAGAGATGTGACTGTGATCTCCAACAGGACCCCTAATCTCTGGCAGCAAGTAGATAATCAAATTACAGAGGAGAACAAAACCAAGTGGGTCTTTTAAAAATTTATTTATAATACTTTTTGAAAATCAGTTAAAATTTCAATTAAAATTAAGTGATATAGAAATCTAATTTGTTCCGGGGTGCCTGGGTGGCTCAGTTGGTTGGTGTCTGATTTTGGCTCAGGTCATGATCTCACAGTGCATGAATTTGAGCCCGTATCAGACTCTGTGCTGATAGCTCAGAGCCTCGAGCCTGCTTTGATTCTATATCTCCCTCTCTCTCTGCACCTCCCCTGCTCATACTCTGTCTCTCTCTCCTTCCCCCTCAATAAAAAATAACATTAAAATTTAAAAAAAGAAGTCTAATTTGTTCCAATTAACATATGACCATTATATTATAAAGCATGTCATAGTTAGGAGTTATACATTTTTATCCTTGCCTACAGTAACATGAAAATAAGAAACAGAACAAATATTTCCAATTCATATCAAGATTTTTCTAGTGAAAACTATGATGTATAAAATAACTTAGTACGTGTATTGATTCTTAGGCTATCTTGACATTTATAGAAAGAAAATTGCAATTTCTCTTTCTAATATGCAGTTGTTACTAAGGCTTTTTCAGTTAACTTATCTAATGTAGTAGAAAGCTTAATTATTGTGAGATTTGACAAACAACATTCAATACACTTGTTCTCCTCTGTGGTTAGAGTAGCATTAAATGGGTTTCTAGTAAATTATTACTCATCAAACACTGACATTGTAGGTTTGGTGTTTCAGAGCTTCCACATCAGCAGTCTGGAAAATCAACACTAACATCTTCATATAAAGCTAAAGAGATAAACAGGTGAGATCAGGGACAAACATGATTTTAAAAAGCACGAGCTCAATCTTTCCAAGGGTACCCATTCAAAATAATTGTAAGGTGATATACATGTGTATTCAAGGCTATATTGCTAAATCATGTGGTTTTAGGCAGCATATCTGTGATCATGTGACTTTAAATATGTACAGGATTCTGTCACCAAAACATATTCTTACCTGTAAGATTTTAGCTTCGTAAATACTTTGGGAATGAGGAGAAATACCACATAAATAATTTGGGAATGAGGATCACAAATACTTTGGAAATGAGAGCAAATCCCCATATAAGTTGTCCTAAATGGGACTATTTCAATAATGTAATAAAATTACTAAAATAGTAATGAAATGTTCACTTTATTTTGAAACATTTTAAAAAGCTACATTAAGAAAATGGAATTATTTGGAAATTTAATTGAAAACCAGAAATTATGATACCCTTGACAATTGTAACCTATAAATTCTGTAACTCATTCCTTTTTACACTCAATAAAACTAGAGAAATCCTCCAGTATTTATTAGGTAAAGCAGTTTTAAATCAGGAAAACTAAGGATGTTAACTCACTCTGAACCGAGCCTTTGACAAGACGTTGACTCTTCAGCAGACTGCTCTGAAGTGTTTATAAATTATTAAATTCTATCATGCTAATGATGACAAGAGTTTTCAAATGTGACTAACAAAATCTGTCCCATCAAAAGCATAGTTATGCATGCTTCTCACCTTGACATAAGATCAGTAATAGCTCAGTTTTATCATTAAACTATCACATTTAGGAAATAGTTGATTTTCAAATCCAATATGAAGTGAGAAATATTTTTAACTTCTGTCAGCCTGAGTTCAATTCAGGAGAGATGGATAATAAGCATACAGTGGTAAAATGTATTGTTTCTCATAATGAAAATAAATATTAATTTTACAGTAAAGTTACTGGCAGCGTGTTAAATGCAATGTCCCATAACTACAATTTCTGTATTTCACTTATATAAATGTTAATACATGTGTATTAACACATGTTAACTATTGTATATTCTTTATTGAAGTACTTTATGTATTGTTTCAATTTTCACAATAATTCTGTGAGGTCATTATTTCTATCTTAAATATGAGGCAGTAGGGTTTGAGGGAATTGTGTGACTTTGCCCAATGAGTGATTTGCTATGGTGATGTTGAAAGGGCCATGTTTGCTGCTTTCAAACCTAGCACTTATTTCATAGTACTCCTGCATAGTGATGACTCGAAGGCAAACTTGAATCCTGAGGTGTCTTCTACAAAGCCGAATAATGGCTTAAGTTACTTTTTATGAGTTGTTTTTATTGTATTAACAAGAAAGTTCAAGTAGCAAGTGCTGATAATTAAAGTTTTATGTGGTTATAGTTCAAGGAATAGTTCATGGAAATCCAATATTCATAGATTGCCTTTAAAACTTCCTAAATTATTAAAACAAAGTTAGCAGGGAATCACAGAAGAAAAGGGCTTAAGTGATACATACTTCCTTTTTTTTTCTGAACTAGGTTTAGAAATTATATTCACGCAAGAAAACTTAATGCTTATATGTTTCCAAAAAAATGAAAATTAAAAAAGATAAGTGAACATCATAAGGAGGAAGTAGAGGTTTTATAACTGTAGTCTTCTGGAAGAGTGACATGTGGACATGTGGGAACTGGCTGCAGTTCTCTTGAAGGTACTGCAATGGAGCACAGGCCTGTGGCTGTGTGGCTGTGAGAATCATTCACTGCCATCTGGGGTAAATAGTCCTGAAATACATGAGGAGTGTTTACCTAGTGAATTTTTTAATAAATATGGATTAATTTACACCCAACATATTCTCAAAACCTATTTTGAGGTGGCTTATAAGTCATGGAAGACTTAAGGAAATTGAAACAGAAAATAAAATCCATAAAAAGGAAGGAGCATACATGTCAACTATGAGGACCACGTGTAATTATCATACAGCCTTCAATTTCCTAGCTTTCAGGTAAGGAGGAAAAATGTATAGGAATGTCAATATCCAGAAGAGGACTCAATAGTAAAATGTACTCCAAATCCAACATTACTCTTCATCTTTACCTTACCTTCATCTGGCAGCAGCCTCATAACTGAGCATTCAATTCAATATTCATTCATTAGAAACATGCTATTTGTCTCATCACTTGTGCTTAGTGTTGGAAATACAGGAATCTTCAAAGCACTAAAATAGCCTACTCTATCAAGAAATTCACGAACAGGTTATCTCATAAATCTGATCATGTCCTTCCCCTGCTTCAAGTCCATTATGGAATGTCCATGAGTGAAATTTAACTCCTTAGCTTAGCATCCACATCCTTTACGACCTGCCCTGAGAGTACTTCTCAGTCTCAAGTCCTGCCAGTCTTTCATCCTAGATGCATAGAATTTCTCCATCCGCATATACTTTCTCTGTTTACCTCTCATATCTGTACCTTTCCAAAAGTTATAATCGCTGCTCCTAAGACCTTCTCCTGTTCTACCTACAGATTTTATTTATGGCTAAGCACCATAAATGTGTCAAATGTCACCTTTTCCCACGTAGACCTCTTCTTGAGTCTCCCAAGAAATACGTCTATATTCCTCCTCCAGTGTTTCTCCAGCTCTTCACAGCATCACCTGCAGGTCAGTCTCCCTGGCAGGACAGTAAGCTTTTTTTTTAAAGTATATTTATTTATTTTAATAAAGAGCACAGGCAGGAGAGGGGCAGAGAGAGAGAGAGAATCCCAAGTCGGCTCTGCACTGTCAGCATAGAGCCCAATACAAGGCTCAAACTCACGAGCCGTGAGATCATGACCTGAGCTAAAACCAAGAGCCTGATGCTTAACCAACTGGGTCACCCAGGTGCCCCTGACAGTGAGCCTTGTGAGATCCCTACTTAATATCTAGCATTCAGCACAAACTCTGATCCCCTTAGCAGTCGTTCACTATTTCTGTGATAAATATATGAACACAAAATGTACAGCAGTTTTTGAAGAAAAATCTGTTTTCTTCATGCTAAGTTCTGCAAAAAAAAATGTCATTAGGGACCTTACACTGGGCCATTCAGCATAATAAAGTATCATTGGTGAGTTTTCCTAAAATGTAAGAGTAATTTGCAAATATCTTAATTTTAGAAAAGGCCTCTAAAATTTGAGAGAATAATTATAAAATCAAGAATGATAATCATGCTGAGGACTGAGATAATTAATTTCAAGAGTGTAGCTTTTCAGCTATGTAACCAGATATAAGGACAGGATTTAGCATATGTGTAGGATGAGACAGATATCACGAACCTTGACATTTTCTCTTAACTATGACTGGAGTTTTGATAATTCAGATCCAAAGTTATTCTTGAGGTTGAAGAACAATATGTTTTTAGTGCCCCTTGTTGTTGTTTCAGAATAAATGGTGGCCAAACAGTTTGGATGCTGTATTTTAAGAATTAGGAAGCCTGGGGGCACCTGGGTGTTCAGTTGGTTAAGTGTTGGGCTTCAGCTCAAGGCATGATCTCACGGTTCATGGGTTGGATCCCTGGGTCAGGTTCTGTGCTGACAGCTCGGAGCTTGTTTCTGATTCTGTCTCCCTACTTGTGCTCTGTCTCTCTCTCAAAAATAAACAAACATTAAAAATTGTTTTAAAAGAATTAGAAATCCTAATCTGTGTCCTTGACCCCAAATACTTGGCTAGGGGAGTTACATGTAAATCCACTGAACCCTTTCTGAAACTTTTATATTAACATTAACTGGAACACTTTCTGTCACCTGGGTGGCTCAGTCAGTTAAGGGTCCAACTCTTGATTTTGGCTCCAGTCATGATCTCCCGGTTCATTAGTTTGAGCTCCACATCACACAAGCATGCGCTCGCTCTCTCTCTCTCTCTCTCAAAATAAATAAATACATATTTAAAAAATAAATAAACATTTTTAATTTAAAAAAAGCACTAACTGGAACATGTAGAGTCCTAGGAACAATTTTATAAACACTTAAAACCGAGAATTTTCTCAGGAATCATTATCAGATTCACCCAAGAATGAATAATCCTTGATTCAGACCCCCTAGATTTTTATAGCATAAAGCTTTGAAAGGATGATTTGACCTGGAGGTTTTTTTCCTTTAAATCAAGCCAGTTTCCTCAGCCTTAGAAAACATATCCCAAGGACTGTCTGTCTTTGAAGTGCCTAGTGTGCATGCCAGGAGAATTTAACTGCCAAATGTTTCCACAGGTACCTGAAGAAATTGGCTCACTTTATACAATTATTTCATACTGACTAATGAATTAAGTCAAATATCTAACAAAGGGAAAATTCAAGTTTTGACAGAACATACGTGTTTTATCTTGACAGAGTGAAATATCTTATCCAAATTTTAAGCTTAAGATAATAAAATATCAGCAATCTAAAGCAGATATTTATGTTCTGACCTATTATGGCAAAAAGTAAGTTAAGTCCATCTAAAAACAGTGGATCATTAAGAACATTGCAGATAAGGGACTAAAACAGCTCAGATTTATTCCATAGGAAATTATGCTTTAGTCTGCTGTAAGAATATTCCTACCTATCTTTGTTCTTGCAATAATTTTAATTCCTATGGTGTAGAAATACCACAGATCTATTTAAAGCTTATTTAGTTTTAATTATACACTTTTTTCACTTTTTCAAAGACTGTTGATAGATCAATTAATGTTGGTTTTCCTGATAGAGTTCTGCACAGGATGAAAGAAAATTGCCATTAGGGAAAATTTTGCCTGAAATTGATTTACTCCTAACGTAAGACTTAAACCTGCATTTTCTTCTTAGAAAAGTAGATACATAAGTAGAAAAGCAGTAATTTGAAAATTAATGAATTGTTAACTTGGAAGGAATTAAAGGTCAATCTTTTAAGAAAACCAGGCTGTGTCTTGTTCTGTCACTTTTAAACCTTTAGTCTGACCACTCATATTCATACCCCTACCTCTGCCGCACAGGGCCATTAACACAATAGAAAATAAGCGTACATATAGGAAGTTAAGCGAGTGCTTACACAGTACTGTTGTAAACCCTTAACACATATGAACTCATTTGATACTGGTAATAACCCATTAAGGTTGGTGCTATATTATCACCACTTTGTAGATGAAGAAACTGAGGCACAAAGGGTACATAATTTACCCAAGTCCCAGAGCTCATGTGTGCAAGAGTCACTTTGGCACTCTGACTTTCTGGCATCAGGGTCTTCATGGTCACATGTGGTAGAGGTATAACAAGGCAGGTGAGGGTCCTGTTGGACTTTTGTCTTCTTATCCTTTTATGCCAGGGATGTTCACCTGCTGAGTGATAATAACGTTAAGTCACTCCACACACATCCTTTGGAAACCTGGGTCTTTACATATGCCCTCACAATCTTTTTAGCAGTGACCAATGATGTTAATTTAGACTTCAGTCCTTAAAATTTGTAAAACTTCTTCCTTCCCAAAGCTTGGATATCTAAGAGTAGCACCCAGAAATCAGGGTAGAGACTCCTTCTTTCCCAAATGGCATATTAAGCTAACAGGAATCCACCTTTCTCTGATCATTATTTTCATCTTTTTTTAATGAGGAAGTTCTTGGAAACTTTTTTCCTCCACTATATGATAATCACACATCATATAGAATATGAGACTGAGACTGCATTGCAGAAAGAAACTGTGGACTAAAAACTTGGTTTTTAGGTATGATACACCTGAATAAAGTATTGCTATTCTTTAATATTTTTAATTGTCATAATTTATTTCAGTATTTAACAGCCCCAAATACTACAAGGTAAATGGGATAGATATTTTTTTCCCATTTCATTAATGTTGAGCATTGTTTAGAAACAAAGAAACAGGGTGCCTCAGTTAGTTGAGTGTCTGCCTCTAGATTTTAGCTCAGGTCATGACCCCAGGGTCGTGGGATCAAGCCCTATGTTGGGCTTCACTTTGAACGTGGAGCCTGCTTGAGATTCTTTCTGTCTCTCCCCCAACCCCTCTCCCCAGCTTGCACACTCTCTCTCTTTCTCTAAAAACAAACATACCACTATGCTACTCATTATTTTCTTAGAATAGGATATTCTATCATCATTTAGCCCCTTATCTTAATATAAGTTCTTAATGATACACAACTGTTTTTAGAATAGATAGATATTTGGGACACCTGTGTGGCTCAGTGGATTAAGCATCTGATGTCAACTCAGGTCAATGTCTCACAGTTCCTGAGTTTGAGTCCCATTTTGGGCTCTGTGCTAATAGCATAGAGCCTGGAGCATACTTCGGATTCTGTGTGTGTCTCAGTCTCTCTCTTTCAAAAATAAATAAACATTAAAAACAGAACAGATAGATATTCTATCAATCTTGTATTATTAATGACTGAGTTTTTCTAAATTTCCAAGCAATTAAACGAATAAATAAAAAGTTAAAATCTGGAGTTTAAGGTTGATGGACAGGGGGAGGGGGAAAATTGCATTTTGTTTTCAAGATTGTCCCCAAATAATGAGAAATAAGTTCTTCTTGAGCAACTCAAATAAAAAGAAATTCTGCCAATGTCAATCTGTTATTTGAGCAAACTTAATAAGCAAATTGGAGCTCTGCACAGTTAACGTAATCAATGTTATGCAATCAATAATGAAAACAGCCAAAAACACTGACAAAACCTTGCCATGGCCAATTTAGTCCCATCATCTTGACACAATCACATTGGTTTTCTAAAACAGCTTTCTTTCTGATGGATGCTCTGAGAATGTAAAATAATCCATTTAAGGCTTGGCAATAACAATTCACCTCACTTTGCCTTTGACTTAAAATATTTATGCATCATTCACTAGCTCATTCCTAGGGAAAAACTCACTTCTTGAAACATAACAAACTGGGGCTAATCAATATAATAAACTTAACAGCACAGGCCCTTTTTATATGCATTGTGAAGATATTTTAACAACTATTGTTATTTAACTGACACCGTTCAATTTTGCCATATTTATACAACTCCTTCTCTGAGAAATGCACATGACTTGAATGTGTGATTAAACCTTTTTAAATGAGGACACTGGCGACTTGGATGGCTCAGGAGGTTAAGGATCTGATTTTGGCTCAGGTCATGACACCACAGTTGTGAGTTCAAGCCCTGCATTGGGCTCTCTGCTGTCAGCACAGAGCCTGCTTCAGATCCTCTGACCCCCGCTCTCTATACCTCCCACCCCACGTGTCCTGTCTCTTTCTGTCTCTCACAAAATCAATAAACTTTTTAAAAAAATAAAATCGAGACTTTAATTAGCAAAGAAAGATAAAATCAAAAATAAATTTAAAAATGTTAACTATTTTACATGAATATAAGCCATTTGGGATATTTAATTCAAAATTATTAAACTACTAGAATTATATAATATAGGAAACAAGTATACTACTTAAAATTACAAATAAAGTGAACACTGAAATATATGTAGGGGCACCTGGGTGGCTCAGTCAGCTGAGGATCCAACTCTTGATTTTGGCTGAGGTCATGATCTCATCACCGTGAGATCGAGGCCCAGGACAGCTTCCAGGCTGAGTGTGGAACCTGCCTAAGATTTTCTCTGTCTCTCCCCCAACTTTCCCCCTCAAAAAAAGAGACAAATGTATGTAATTTTTGGACTTACTTTTATTACCTGAAGCTATAATATTTGCCATTTATAATTTTGAAAGAATCAGTATAGTGATTATTGTATGATTCCCAGATTTCTCTTCAAGCATGGAAATTAGACTCCTGCAGTTGGTGTGGGCACCATGACAAAAAGCTCTCAGTTCTCAGCTCCTTCTAGAGATCATACGGCTGCTTCAGCTAAAGTCAAGCTTCAGTCCTGAGGCAACCCTCATTCACTGAAGTGTTAATACTTTTTTTCCAAGGTATTTGCAGAGTTTATGCTTAGATATATTGACCCAATCCTCTTGCCCAACTGAGTACAAATCTAAAGGGTTATTCCGACTTCAGAACTCCATATTTTTTGTAGGGGTTTCTAACTGAGAACACATAACAGCCTTTATTTTTTTCCTTTGTTTAGTTCTGCTTCCCTTTCACTGATGTTGATACCACTATCTGGCCCCAATAACTCCCCTGCATAGTCATCTCCATCTTAGAATCTGCTTCCCAGGCATCCCAACCTCTGAGAAGTAGATATTAAGGTCATCAAAAAATCATACAGTACTTTTCCAGTTGTGTACTACATAATGCATATTTATACATTACAATCTAGGGCTTAAAATATTGTAATCAGTTATAACAATATGTAAAATAATATAAGAATAGTCCAAATAATAAGGTTAACAGGTTCAGTATAGTAATATGGTAAAAACACTAGATAATTTTTCCACATTTTTATCCCTATACCTTTTCCATGCTCAAGCTCTGCATAGGTCATATGTGACCAGTCCATACTCTACAACAATTCTAACTAGGCATAAGTCTATTTTTTATCTCTAGGTAGTAATCAATAGAATTCTGATACTTATAAATGGAAAGGTAGTCTATCAACATGGATTCTTATTGACTCATTGACTTTGAGTCAATTGGTTCATTGTCTTTAAGGGCCATGAATTGAAGTCTTGTGTGTGTGTGTGTGTGTGTGTTCTGTATATTATTTAAAATATTTTATGACAAACATTAAAAGTAAAAATCTTCTTAATGGTCTATAACCTATGAGTCAATTAATAAAGTAAACATAGATAGCATATATCTCTAAATTGCAATAGACAAATAGAATTATGCAATATTTTACAAAATTAATTTTTATAAAAGGTTACTTAATGATTATAGCTATGTGGCTGACATATAGATCAATGTACCTTAGTATAAACTGTCTTTCTAAAAACTCAAGGCTACTGCATAAACTGATTGCTGAATTTAAAACCAACAAAGCCATTTTCTTGTTGTTGACCTACAAAAATTAAGTAAAATAGTCTAATTGGTGAGATGATGATAGATATTTGAAATAAAAAGTATGGTTGGTTGAAACTAGAGTTGACCCCCATCTAAGAAGAGGAAGTAGATAAAAAACCAAAGAGCAGAGGATGACAGGAGGAGGTACTAAGTCGGTAGTCCTGCATCTTTTCTTGCGAGGGTCACTAGAACGTACCATATTTTCTCCACTTTTTGCCTGACTATTCATACTTTTCTGGGTTTTCATGGATCTTTACCAAATTTTATTTTACTTGAGCAAATCTGAGTAGGGTTCTCTTCTTGGTAACCAATGACGATCTGTAAAAGACAAATTACAAAATGAAATTTACTGATAATGAAGCAAGGCCAAATACAAATGATAATTTAAATTATTATGCCAAAATATATGTGGAATTGAGATCGTATTTTCAAGTGACATACAGCTTAATTCCTGATTGAGTAAATTATACAGCTTCAAAGGCTTTGATAACATTCTATCCTCATCTGTTCTCCAGAGGTTCAACTTTGAATACAGTTTTGTATTATGACTAATGTACCCTCTCATGCTGAACTTCAAAGGAAACTATTGGTTGTGGTTATTCACATTTACCTTCACCCACTGTATAGTTTTTTAAAGATTACAAACATTAAATTTTTGTGTCAACTTCTCCTGATTTATAATCATGTAAAAATTAAGAGGGGCCCCTGGGTGGCTCAGTAGGTTGAGGGTCCAACTTCAACTTAGGTCATGATATTGTGGTTCATGAGTTCGAGTCTCATGTTGGGCTCTGTGCTGACAGCTCAGAGCCTGGAGCCTGCTTGGATTCCATGTCTCCCTCCCTCTCTACTCCTCCCCTGCTCACGTTTTGTTTCTCTGTCTCTCTGTCTCAAAAATAAACATTAAAAGATTTAAGAAAATTCATATACAGTGTCTATATACAGGATGTTGTGGGGAAAAAAGAGAAATAATATGATTGAATGTAGCTAAAACTTAAACCTATTTATTTTCATCCTCTTATTTAATTTATTTTCATCATAGCACATTATTTCACTCAATGTGAACTTTCTTTGTCACCTAATTTTTAAGTTCACTTTTTCTGAAAGCAGTGTATTACATGTTGACTTACTGTCATTAAATCACAGTAAATGTTACCCTGTGCACTTTTGCTGCAATAGAGCAAAATGACTGTGTTTACTGATAGTATCATAATTCGACAAAGGCCTTTTCAAAAAGTTCTGCATTTTAGAGGAGTTAAGCAGATATTCAAATTGTAAGAAACAGCAGATTTTCTAATATACTCAGTAGCTAAAATTTGTTCATCTAATTAACATATCACTACTTATGGCTATGCAGCAAAAGGACAGCTCTAAAGGTAGGAGACTTGGACAATGTAATTAGGGAGAAGAGCCTAGAGACCTATAAAACTCTAGACCAAATGGATTTTGCAGGTGGTACCAGAAGCTCATGCAAAAGTCATACATTTAAGTACAAAGACAGAAGCCACAAAGAAGACAAACATGAGCTGGGAAATGGGAGCAGATTATTCTGGCTTGACCCCCCCCCCAAAAAAAAAAAATGAAGCCAGGAGAGACTAAAGTCCTGTGAAAGTCTCACTCCTGAATTGATGTAGTATATTCTCTCTACTGCATAGGCATGGCCTGGCGACAAAGAATCCAAGTGAGTGTTAAACATACAAACAAAATCAGGCCCAGATAATTGTTGGCTCAAATACAGCATGTTTTACAAGCATGAAAGTTGATCAGGGGTTTTTTAGATACCCATGGAAATAATCTGCTCAGTTGAATTAGTATATGCAAAAGCCAAGAGGTATAAAAAATATGCATAGCCTCAGTGTGCCAGTGAGTCTCTGCTTGGAAAGCAGACTTGTTGAGGGAAGTTTTGGGAAATTAAGTTAGATAGACAATAGATAGGTAGATAGATAAATAGATGGATAGAGAGAGAGAAAGAGAGAGAGAGAGAGAGACTATGACCCTACCTTCCATGCCTATTTTGATTTCATATTAAAGTTTATTGGATGCCATTGAAAGTTTTTCAATGTGAGAGTAGAGCATGATCAGTTTTCCAATATAGATTATTCATTAAACTAGGTAAAATTCAAAGGATGGGAGATGAGTTGTGAGTCTAGTGTAACAGTATGAGTAAGAAATGAAGAGGATATGAATGGTAGAATCATACTATTTAAGAAAGAAAAGGATGTAGAGCTAAAAGAAGTAGAGTAAATGCACCTTGGCCATACTAATCTGGCAATTTGGGGTGAGAAAAACTGTATGTAGCAGTAGAGAAGAGCAGAGTCCACTTGAGGTTGAAAACTGTCCCCAGAATTTATTAGCTTTGTTACCTTTGTCAAGGCATTTTATTCTCTGTTCTTTAGTTTCCTTATCTGTAAAATTTATAATAATAACTTAGTAACTATCTTATAGAGTGTTGCGAGGATAAATCAAGTCAAAATATATAGATCACTTAAAACAATATATATGTTGATAAGTGTCAGCAATGTTTATGAAAGAGAATGAGGTCCTGCTTGGAAAGCAGAAAGGTAGAGAAACTGCCACAGTTAAAAATAGAGAATGCAAGTGTCTTAAAAAAAAAAAAAGTAAATATGTGTTTGATTCACCTTCAACTATACCCAGACTCTAAAAAAATCCATTTTTCAATTCCCTTGTCTGTAAGTATATCATTACCACTCTTGTTTAAGCTGGCTTAAAATCTGACAATATTTTTGATTCATCTTCCTTCTGCTTACTTTTGACAAGAAAAGTACTAAGATTAGTTATTTTCTTAATTTTTTTTTTATTTGAGAGAGAGAGAGAGAGAGAGAGATTGAGCAAGAATCTCAAGCAGGCACCGTGCACAGCAAGGAGCTCAATGCAGGGCTTGAACCCATGAGTTGAGATCATGACCTGAGCTGCAATTAAGAATAGGAAACTCAACCAGCTAAGCCACCCCAGAGGCACTAACAAACAAAACAAAAAGTCCTCATCAGTCACTCCTTCACACTGGCACTTCCCAACCTCCGTCCTAGTTGCCATCATAACGTGACTAGGTTAATGTTATGGGTCCAAGCTGGTTTGCCCTTCTGTTTATCACACCTGCTCATTTTGATATTTAACATCCAGATCCTATTTACTATGTTACCCTCTGCCTAAACTTTTCAGCATAATCTATTCCTACTTTCTTTGCTACATTTTTCTTCTATTTTGACCTATGAATCCTTTCCCTGACCTTTTGTTCACCCTACTCTTGCCAATGGGTTCTTTGTTGTCTTGCAGTCACACTTCTGTGTGATGCAATCAGCATCCTGCGTCTGGGTTCATGTTTTGTTTTGTTTTTTCATTTGCCTAGAATGCATTCTGTAACTCCTCAGCCATGCAAAATATCCCAATTGTATCTATGCTTCTAAAGTAAGATCATCAACTCAATTTAGAAATATATAAAAATAGTTATGTATTTTGAATGAAGAATGCTGCTATTTAAATTGGCTCAAACAAGATTAGAGTCAGAGTCCCTTTTGACTAGATAAGGCCTTCATGAAATTTTCAGAGCAATCATAGGACCCTGCGACAAAATTTTGTGCTCACTGCACACCATGTGCAAGTGGAATAACTTCTTACTGTGCGGTCCTCTAAATAAATAATAAAGCTTGAGGGTAGAGATTCTCATTGGGTTTGTTACTATCCCTGTTGCAGTGTTTGGCAAATAGTAGTAGTACTTTACTATATATTTTATTGAACTAGGATTTGAGGCACCTCTCAGGATTTATGAAAATGGATGATGAATTATAAAGTTACAAGTATTGAGCATAATAAAATAATCTATTTCAATATCCATTATTCATCTAACATGTTCTAAATCCTTTAGAGTATGCAGGAAACAGATTTCTAAATTATGTGCACAACTTTAAATTTATAAAATAGAGAATCCAATCAAAAACAAGTATAGACTTGTTGGAAACTAAGAATTTAAAAGTAATAACCATGTGGCATAATTTTAAAAGGAAATGATTAGCAGCCACAAATACCTAAAAATGTGTTTGGCTTTATGAAAGCTTATAATTATAGCATTGAACATTATAATTCCTCTGAAAATGGCAAAAAAGAAACAATAGGTATCCAAAATGATTTTTAAATGATTGCTCAGATAATGACAAAAGCAAATATACATAGGTGGCAAAAAAAGAGGGAGAAGAAACAAGATGGAACTCACTTAAGGAGAGATCTATTTAGAATTAGCATCGTTTTATATAATACTATGAGGCAGCTACCATAAAATATATAAAATCACTTTCTCAGAGAGACATTCTTTATGTCATCAGTGGAATGAGGAAAAGGAAATTAAATTAGAGCTGTTGTGCCTTAAAAATGAACTACTCACAGGCACCTGGGTGGCTTAGTCGGTTAAGCGTCTGACTTTGGCTCAGGTCATGATCTTGTGTTTCGTGGGTTCAAGCCCCACGTCGGGCTCTGTGCTGACAGCTCAGAGCCTAGAGCCTGTTTCAGATTCTGTGTCTCCCTCTTTCTCTGCCCCTCCCCCGCTCATGCTCCATCTCTCTTTGTCTCAAAAATAAATAAACTATATAAAAATTTTTTTAAAAAAATGAACTACCCATCCTGCAACAGAACTAACAAGCAGCAGTACTACCCACTTGCAGATAACTGAATAAACAGCAAGGGGAGCATGGTAGCTTTTTGGAATTTCATAACTAAAAGTGTAATTTTTAATTCAAAACAGAGTTCCCTTGTGACCACTTTTTCAGTACTAAAAAACTAAAAATCTTTTACTAAATTTTCAGTATTTATAAATATCTCATGATGCCAGTTCTACAAAGCAGATAAAGGATTGCTGATGCCACCATAGCAGACATCTAGTTTGTCTAATTTCCCACTGGCTTTTCTTTTTGAAGGGTAGGATTCATTTAAGAGTTTTTCTGACCTGGAATGCCCTTTAGCTTCCATTTTAATCTGTCTAAATCATTTGTGTCATTAAAGCCCAATTCATGACCTGACTTTCCTACCACAGATGCACGTACAGTTCTAAGTTACTGTCATCTTCCAAGCCCACGTTGAGATCCTCTCTTAGGATGTCATGTTAGGATGTATGATTATGAACCACGTGTAGAAGAAGGTAGCATAGAGCTGGAACCTGAGAAAGGTGCCGAAGTGCCTGGCTTGGTACTCCCGGCTTTATGGAAATTACATTCTCACTTGTGTATGTGTGGCCCATGCCAGAGTGGAAAGGATTCCTAAGCAATCTGTTATTCACTATCTCAGCATTAAAATGATATAAGAATTTGTTCAGATATTGAAAGAAGTAAGCTAGCTACTTCTGCTATTTTACGTGTGACAATGATTTATGAGCATGCCACATAAATCATATCAGGATTAACCAGTTTTAGAGGAGTAATAATAATCAACACTGGGATCTTAGAAATTGACATATTTAACTAAGTTATCAAGTTATTCTTGATAGTTTACATATATAAATAAGCATATATAAATAATATATTTAATATATTAATATATATAATATATTATATATTATTCTTATATATATATATATATGTATAAGCATATGTAAATATGCTTATAACTCTTCTGTAAGGAAACCATTCATTTGGTAGATTGCAAAGCAGTCCCAGAGAAGAAAAAGAATACAACACTCATGAGATACACAATGAAATTGGGAGTTGAGGCCACACAGCCCGATTTCAATAGGGCTCATTTTAATCCAGTAACACTAAGAGTAACTAAAGGTAGAAAAGGACTAAAGGTTTCATGCAGAACCAAGCCATAGTTAGAGACAGGTTTGTTCATTCCCTCCGTCATTCGTTTATTCACTCACTCAATAAATAGCAATTTATTTGGATTCCATTAAGTGCTAAATGTAAGAGAAAGGAGTGAATAGAAGGAAATTGTAGTAGAATGGCAAAAACAAAGACCGAGAGGGAACTAAGAATGACACAACTCTGTGGTACACAGTATAAGAGCGAAGAATACGGTCCTGGAAGGAGTTCCTGGAAAATCAGTAAAGATGTCTCAGAGAGACCGGGTGGTAAAAGTCTGAGAATATATCTAGGTATTTGGAGTTTGTTCTACAGAAAGTAATGAATTAAATCATGAAGCTCTTAATCAAGTCAGTGCCATGATCAGATTGCATTAGACAACAAAGATGACTTTAGCTACTCTGGGGAGAATGATTGGAGGAGAGATAGGCCAGGAAATCAGTCCCCAAGAGAACAAGAGAACTTCCTTTGTTAGTAATGGGGTGAGGATAGAATGCACAGAAATACATTCAATTCAGTAAATTCAATTTTGTACATAGAGTGCAGGAAATCATCTTTGTTACACATGAGTATTGAAAAATATTCAACTTCACCGGATTCTGTTAAAGAATTGCCTGGCCATGTACCTCACAAAACAAACTGAAACAGCACCTTCCTTCAGTGACAGCTCACCCCTCTGGCAACAGTGGACTTCCCTAGTATCCGGGTTCTGATTATGAGCCCTTTGTGTTACGGAGAAGATTGTTCTAGAAAGAAGTATAAACAATCTATTTTACTTTCAGTGCCTCTTGACAGATGTTAGTTGGGAAGAAATATGAAAGTTAAGTGTAGGGAGAAAGAAAAATTTTCTGGCCATCTCTGATACAATATTGACTATAGACAGATTGCTGTGATAGAATGCAATAGGATAAAGTCCCTCGTCTCATAAATAATGTGGGGTTGTTAAAAGGGACTTATGAATATGGAAATATTTGTTTCTTTTTTTATTATTATTAAGTAAACTCTACCCCAGCATGGGGCTTGAACTCACAACTCTGATATCAAGAGTTAGTTGGTGTACTGACTGAGCTAGCCAGGGGTCCCTAATAGATTTTTTTAAAACGGAGTACTGTTGATTTAGCTAAATGTTCTACATTTCTATCTTAAAGTAGTTTTTTTTCTTATAAGATTTGGTCTTTTATTTTCTTGCAATTTAGTCAATAATTTGGCCTTTGCTTATACTGTTTTATAACCTCATCTCCCTTTTCTGGCTGTGAGATTTTCTCTTTTTATGGGCTCCTGGAAACTCCCTCTGTACTATTCCATACATTTAATTATTATGATTTATAGCTCTGCTGTTTGGTTTTTATATTCCTGTTCAGAGTCATACTGCTGCTTTATTAGCTGTTTATTAAGTGATAAAGACGTCTGATTCAAAAATAAAAATTTTAAACAAAAAGAAAGAAGAAAGAAAGGTCTTTCTTCCTTTTTGTCATTCAATGTTCACAGTAGTCTTCCGGTCATAGGTAGATTAGTGTG
The DNA here is from genome assembly GCF_003009895.1 of Hyaena hyaena. Lineage (NCBI taxonomy): Eukaryota > Metazoa > Chordata > Mammalia > Carnivora > Hyaenidae > Hyaena > Hyaena hyaena. The sequence goes on along the minus strand of NW_024081801.1, from coordinate 55,491 downwards.
GCAAAATATTTTCTTAATACAAATTACAAAAGAAGAATGCTCTAGGTGTTCTATTCTTGTCTACTAATATTTTCTAAGTCTCCTTCCAATGCTTCTTTTTGTTGTTGTTGCAGCAACATTTTTTCCTTTTCAAAATTTTATTTAAATTCTAGTTAGTTAACATATAGTGTAATATTGGTTTCAGGAGTAGAATTTAGTAATTCATCACTTACATTTAATACCCAGTGTTCATCAAAACAGGTGCCCTCCTTAATGCTCAGTGCTTCTTTAATTTGCTTGTATTATGACATTTTCAGACAGGAGAGTAAGTTCCCTGCATTTTATCATGATAAGCTTAGTTTCCAGAACTATGCTGAAAACAGAGCATGCATTTACTGAAAACTTTAATTTGGCCCATATCAGTTCTTCCATTTTGTTCTGTCTGTAATATACCAACCATTGTGATTTATTTGGCTTTCTTTACATTACTCCTTCATGTCTATCATCAGTCTTCCCACCTGATGAAGCCTCCACCCAGCTGTAGGTCTTTCCACTAACACCCTGGGTAGAATTAAGTGCTCTTCCATACATACGTGGTACCTTGCACATTCTTCTAGATAATATTTAAGAAATTTAAAAGTAAGTCGTTGTCTTGTAATGAGTAAATTCTTGGATTTTCAAGCAGGGTAGCAATAGAATTTATCACTCTGACCAGAACACTCTTGTTGAAGACAAATGTTGAATAGAAAGGAACACAGGGACAGGCATGCGCTGGGACTTCAGATTCCCCCACATAAGCAAAGGGGTACATCTTTATCTTTGTCTTCCAAGGGCCTAGTACAGTCTCAGAGACTTGATAGGCTTTTAGAAGTGGCTATGAAAATTTAAACAACTATATATAGGTATTTAACAACTTTCCTGGAAGAAATCATTAGGATTTAGAGATTGAACACATGGGTTTTAGGTACCAGCCCTACTACTTATTGTATTTACGGCATTTCACCAATTCATCTTTCACACCTTCCATTTTCTCATTTCTGATACTGGGGATATCACAGTCTGTGTGCAACTAATTGATGAGTCAATTTAAAAAAATGAGTCTTATGTGACATAAAATAAGTAATACAATATTAGTATTCCTCAAATATCAAAGTTAGCATCTTGCTTTTCTTCCCCTGGCTGCAGTATTCCTACCTCTAAAATAAACATGGTGTACATTCCAGGATCCAAGCTCTGCACTTTCCACCTCTTGGCATTAAATGGGTTAATAAATGCAAAGTTCTTGGAATAGCTATTAGCATGTGTCATATAGTGTATATTTAATAACTAAGTATTAATATTTAACATTTGGTTTACTTTTATAAGAAATCTGCAGAACAATCACCTTCATATTATACCTTATTAGAGTTTAAGAATACAGCTCTTGGCATAAATTATGCCTTTGGAACACTAGATATGTTAACTGAGCAAAATACTTAATCTCTCTTTTTCGTGTGTGTGTGTGTGTGTGTGTGTGTGTGTGTGTGTGTGTGTGTTTTAATCTGTAAGGAAAGGATAATGGTACCTCTCTGACAGGATAGTTTACCAATATTAAATCAAACATTAAATGTGAAGTTTGTCAAAAAACTATTTAGAGCATATCTAACCCATAGAAGTTTCAGTAAGTATTTGCTATTAGCTGTTATTTACATAGAAGTTTCAATAAAAAGGAAAATCATTTTTATATTATCATATGGGATCATTAATAAATTTATGAAAATTTAAAAATATCTAATACGATTGAAGGTTGTTTTATACTCAAGGAGTTGATCATTGCAATAAATCTAATTTCTATCAGGTAATTATATATTTTAGATAATTGTGTTTTATTTTGTTACTTTTCATTTTAAGAAAACAAAAGTGTATGTGCAAACATAATCTTCTTTCTGAAACTAAACTGCATTGTGGATTTGTGGCTATAGTCATCTCTAAACAAGTATAAATCCCATAAAAAGCATCCTCACATTTGATAATATTCTGAACAGCATTATTATCCAACTCACCTCTTCATTCAAAACACCTTAATTTTCATCTTTTCAACCTAATAAATGATTAGTTCAATGCAGAGAAAACTATTGAGTTTCTATACATCAGATAAAAAATGTTTAATTTAAAATTTTTTATTAATTTTGGTATTTGTTTATTGATATAATTTAAAGGTGTCCTTTGTTAAAATAACTCTACCATATATTATGCATAACTAAAATAAAAAAGTATAGATTTGTGTATAATAGGAAATGATGTTCTTGATAAAATTTTGTGGAACATTTGCACTCCTCCAAGCATTGTCCATTTCACTGCAGTTCAAACATTAATGCTAATCTCAGTTCCCAATGTTTTAGTCATTAATATTCCAAAAAAAAATCTAAGGAGTACTGTTGCTTTTTCAATATTTATAAATCTGTCATCTGTCTAGTGATTTCATTTCTAGTAATACTACACACTTTATTGCACTGTCTTGAATTTTAAAAAGACCTTCTATTAATATTCCTTATAATCTTATGACTTGAAGCATTCACATCTTGATTTGAATGCTAGAAAGATATACATACCACACAGCAAAGGTTCCTGTCATCATCAATCACAAAGCAGTTAAAAGTATAAATATTTGGAGGCAGAGTTATAGGAATTTGCCTTTGTTATCTAAGAGAAAAGTCAGTTTCCATGTGTAATATAAAACATTGATATGTGTGGTACAATTAGGCAGTTAGAGATTAACTTCTATTGGCAAATCACCATGATATTTTTTACAGATATTTAGTCTGAAAGAAAGAAATACTGGGCATTTATTTTCCTTGGGGAAAAACTTTTAAAGCACGTGATATTGTACTTGGCACATAGTAGGCACTCAACATATATTAGCTTTGGACTCTTCCTCTTCAATTTTAGTATATCTGCTGCCAAAGCGAACTCAGGACTAGTCCTCTTCAGTGTTAGTGTATCATATTGGTATGTATGGCATTAGTCTACTTTTGCCTCCCTTCCAGCTTCCTCCTTCTTTTTTTCTTGCTCCTCTCCTCCTTCTCTTTCTAAGTAATTCCTCAGAAATATGAAAGAATCAATGCAATTCCCATATGCACTTAATGATTTAACTGCTTTGCCCCTGCCAGCATTGATAGGTAAATACACTAATTAAAGGCATCTCTCTTGGCTGTCCTCTATCTTCTAGCATCAACTGTCTTCAAATTCCTTTTCTAATGACTCATATCTGGATTCTCTGCATTGCTCTTGAGCTTGTTATGTATGACTTTTTAATTGCAGTACCATCACTCCCTTGATTTCTGTGGTACTGTGTACTTCAGCCCACTTATCTTGGCCAGGCTCCCTGAACTGTAATTTAGCTTGGACCCCAGATTCCCACTTTTGATGGAAGGAAGGGTAGTCATTGTTCACTTCTTAATTCATAATTTCAGTTCATGCTAGAGAGGGACAGAGATTTTTTAAATGAATAAACATTCTAATAATTAACAGAATTCTGAGAACCAAATTAGTTCTGACATTAATAGCTTTGCTGGACGACTGCCTTCCCTGACTGTGCCAAAGTGTGCTAGAGTTGCTGTCATTATGTTATTCATTAGTGAAGCTTCTTCATGAAGCATGTGTCCTCCAAAGATTAATCATGAATCCATAAAGGAAACAACTTCTCTAAGGAGATATACAATATGTAACCAGTGGTATATAAAAACATCTAATGTTAGGAGCTGAATCCTGAAAATTCTAATGAGGAAATAAATGGCTCATTGTATGCCTTATTACTTAATAAGTTTTTAAAAAACAACAAAAGAATATTAATTAAGTGATAGTAGTCTATTAATCTAAGGCGATAGAAGAAACATTGCATGAACAAATACCTAAAATGAAAAGAAGAAGTTAGTAGATTTTACATTAGAATTTTTATAGTAATTTTCTATATTTTCAATATGTTGGTGAACATTTTTCTATTTTGGATAAATAATAAATGGATTTATTTACCTCTTGGAAAAACTATACAGATTTATGTATACAGTGTACAAACCCAAGTATGTGGGGGGGAAAAAGCTCAATTATCTAACTACCAGATACCATTGTTTCCTAAATTTGAATTTGAAAACTTTTAACCATAGTTGAAATACATTTAACATAAAGTGTTATGAAGTCAGATTTTATACTTCCATGGTCCATACTCAATAATATAAATTTCCGTAACAACTGTGAATATACTTTCTTACATCGCATTTTCTATAGGATTTTTCCATGGAAATCTCTTCCTAAGCAAACAATATGTGAACAATGAAAATTAAGAATAGAAATCTGGGTTCTTCACAGGTCTTTTTTTCCATAAAATAACATTTTTTTTCTATCATTATCCCTTTCCAATCAAAATTTAAAAGCATTACCATAATATAATGCAAAATGTGCTCTATTATCCCAAAAAAAACAAATTAAAACATCAGATAATACAGAAATAAATCTAATAATAGCAAATAATTCCTGAGAATTTACTTTGTGCCAGAACTATACAAATCACAATAAATATTATATTACTGCTTCTTCCAACCATACTTGGGTCTTATCCTCCAATTACAAAGAAGCACAGAGAAGGTAAATACCTGAAACAATACCAAAAACTGCTTGGTTTTCATGGGCACAATGGTAAAGGATTGTAGTTGTAGTATGCTCTATATTTCTTCTACAATATTTACTTTTCAGCCAACGAATGTTTAAGCAGGTGGTTTGGCTTACCTTAAAGAATATTTTTGTTTTTTTTAAAGAAAGATTATAATAAATAAGACTAAAGGATTCTCATATAACTTCATAATGAAACAAGGAACATATTAAGTGATTTCAGTTCAATTCTAACCAATAAACATGTGCATTCTATGACTTAATATAGTCATAGCAAATGTAAATAGGATTAAGAGGCCACCACCTCCTGGCAATACAACAGTTATTTTTAGAAACCATTGTCATGCACTCTAAAATTTACTTTTATTATTAACATTATCAGTCTGCCTGTTATTAATGTTACTTATGTATGGGAATTTTCTCAAATTTGGTTTTGAGATCATTTCTTGTTCAATTGTCTATTTTCCAATTGCATATCGCATAGTATCTTACAAATAATAGATAGTAAATACACATTTGTTTAATTATAACGAGTCTATTACAACAAAGTAACCTGGGCATCTAATGGTGCAAATCACAGTAGAACTGTGCCTGTAAACATTACTCCTCTTTTTGACTTTATAAGCACTCTTCTGGTAAAGGAAGAGAACCTACCTTTAGCACAGAGTTGTATGATGGCAATATCTACCTGGATCTCAAAGATAAGCTTGGCTAAGTCAAGCGATGACACTTGCTACTTGCTTGACTTTATGCCTTAGAATTGAGACTTTGCCAAATCATGATATTTGAAAATTCCTCTGGAGAATAAACTAATAATTTTGGATTATCATGAAATTATTCCTTTAAAAAACATGGTATCTAAAAATCTCACATTCTATAATAGTATTTTCTCGTTTAGAAAAAGGTCAAAATAACCTTACAGTTTTTAACAGAATTATAACCAAAATGAATCAACTATGACTGAGTTAATTTCATTTTTCCTACACCATCATAAACAATTATGTTTTGCACAAATAATTGAGTTGAACATACAAATATCATGGGCAATAAATGTTGAAAAGTATATAAACCCACCTGATAATTTGAAGTATTCCACTCAATTGGAAATGGAGTACATAGATAACTATCGATTTGGATTTTGCATAATTTATTCCAGGAAAACTGAGGCATGACTAAATTTCATGAGGCCTAGAACTGCTTTGCTGTTTCTCTTGTTTTTGACTCATTGCATTTACATAGTAGATATTAAAATTATTTACTGATACATATAAAATGACTATTACATAATTTTACAGTCTAGTATACAGATATATAACATATTCTAAATTATGTATGTACTTATGTAAATATGTTTTCTGGAAAGTGCAAACAAGAATTATAATTATACCATTATTTATGGTAGCACCCCTTTAAATATGTTTTAAAAATAAGAAATGAATAAGATAAGAATTAATAGCAATATATTCTCTCCCTTTATTTCTGATATTTTTGTATTGGAATAGACTGAATATTTTGTTAGGAAATATAAGTGGTGTTTTAATATCCATTTAAAAATTGACATTAATTAAAACATCCTATAATTCAACTGCACTGGTTCTAAGGAAATCATTCAATTAGATTAGAAGTGGTTATAGTTTTCTATGGCATAATATTTCCCAAAGATTCATGTACCTTTACTATTTCTGTAAATAATAAAGTTTTTTTTTATTCCTTTTTTGTTTTCTCTATTTCTAAATGATTTCAGATAAAACATGAGCAGTTTATAGTAACACACATAATGGAAGTAATAAACTATTATATAAAGTGGCACCTCTAATAGTCTTTCTCAAATTTTTCTTCAAAACTTCCATATCTGTTTAACATGGAAAAGGATTTGCAACTATACATCTCTTAACTGTTAGTGAATCTCTGTAGACTAGTTTATATACAAATGTTAAGTGATTTTTTTTTTAATGATACAGAGTGAGTGTAGAAAATCTCATCTTTGCATTACTTTTTATTTGTCTTTTATGGAATATGAGGTCAGAGTAAGGGTGAGAAAGAAACCTTGAACCAAATGTTCAGAAATTTCTAACTGGAGTGATTATCCCAGCTATGTAGTTTGTTATAGTGACCTGTATTCTCTAGTGTATTAACTGGAAAAAGATAAATTAGTGTAAATTGTAATAGAATACTTGTAGACTTGATGTAAGAGAAAATTCTACCTCCCGGGAATTTGGTCATCTCCTTGCCTAGATATCTTTCTTGCAAGACTCCCAACATTCATTAAGCCTGGCTGATTTATGTGAAGGCAGCTGAGAATTGAATTAGCCAACCCTTTAGGGTTCCTTGGAGACCTATGATTCTATATTATTCTAAGTTGACCTTTGGTTCATTCCAGAATTGATCATTTGGGACACAGATAGTTTTCCTTAGAAACAGAACCAGGGGCACCTTCTGGTTAGAGTTCATATTTTTAGCATACAGACCATGTGCCTGCTGCTCTGGTAATTCGTAAGCAGTTAATTAAGTGTAATAACTGTGCTCAGATACCTCTGTTTATTTAGCAGTAAATATGTTCAATTAATAATTTTAAAACTAGCAAATGTTATCAATTTAAAAATAACATATTATTCATAATATCTTGAAAATTGGAGGAAATTAATATGGCATAACTGTTGATCTCTGTTATTGACAAATGGTGTCAAGCAAGTTGTCAGACAACCCAAGATACTATATTTTGTTTCACAAAAATACCTTTTAAAATTAAAATATTATAGAATTGTGATATGACCTTTCATAAAGCCACAGAAAGAACTGAATTCTCCCTTTACCTTGACCTAGTTGAAACATGACTTTCTGTATCACAAAGCAGTCTAGGTTTCAAGTTTTAATCGTTTCATTTCTAAAATTCCCAAACACTCTAACCATAGAATTTTGAGAACCTTTGAAACTATGCTTAACCATGTTTGATTACAACAAGAGGTTATAGCACAAACCTCTTTAAGGTTTAAAAAAAGCACCTTTTTAAACAGCTGCCACTTCTTTAAAAACCAGCACATAATTTTCTTTGGTCTACTTTCTCTTAAGTTCTCCCCAAATTTGCTATCACCTTCAAATATTAATCCACAGTATTCATACAATTGGAATGCATGAATATAAATATGTGTTGACTGATAAATTAATGAATAGTAAGCATCGGCTAGCAACAGTATGCTTCAGTAACACTTAAACACAACAAACTGATATATGCGTGCTTTTGGATTCACTGTAAAAAGTTCAATCTGTCTAGCGTCCTTTATTTTGCAGAAATGTACTATGCTCTTCCTTTCCTTGATCTAATATATAACGTGTTACATTTGGCAGTTAAGAATCTTGCGTATCACAATTAAACTTCCATAATCAATGAGAGGATTTTCTAAGTGAAATAATTAGAGAAAACTATGAAATCGTCCCTAGTTTTCTTCTATATCCTTGTAATGAGGACATGGGTAAGTTTTAGGATTGGAAAGAGGAGCAACCCAATTAAAAAAATGCTTTTCACACTAATTCTGTTTGGACTAATGAATAGTTATGTAATTTCTTCTGGTTGTTTATTGAGTATAAAGTAAAATAAATTAGTACATAAGTTAAATAAATAGCCAGTCCAATGTCGTAGTGATTGAAGCCAATGATTCTGGCTGTGGAAATGTTTCCTACGGAAATTTTCCCAGCATCCCTTCTTGTCTTTCAGCTGGAGAATTATCCTGAAAATAGTCATGAACTAAGTAAGCTGCTGTTGTCTCCTTTTAAGCTTGTGTCCCCTAGTGGCTGAGTGAAAACCAATTCTCATGTCATATACTGCTCAAAGTATTGTACTTTACCATTTCCCTCTGTTCTTCCCCACCTCCTTAGGGGACTACTCATCTGAGGGGGTAGCAATTTAACTTTCTTCTTAAGTTGATCACTTACGATTCCTAACACAGCAGAGGTAGCATTTTCTTTCCAGGGTCTCAACACTTTTTTCCTTTTCCTTTGCGGCCCTAACATTTGTTTTTCTTTCATATCTTAAAATGGTAAGTTCTGAGGCTGCCAAAAGCATTCACTTTTCAAACAAATATTATTTTTCCCCTTTACATTTTTGTTTGAAAATGTGTTTGAAAGCACCCTGTGTGTTTTTCCCCATCAGAATAACAGTTAACTCAGCCCTGGCCTTGATCTATATATACTCCTCCTACCTGGCTCCCTTCTCTTTCTTCAGAATCTTAATTCCATAAATATCCTTGAAGATGCACTGTATTTCTACCTTTAATATCTTTGTAACTTACTACCAGTTTGAGAGTTTTATAGCTCTTAATCCTGAGGCTAAGACTCATGAATTCTCCCTGGAACCTATGTGCAAGATGGAATTTAGGGCTCTTCATCCAATACTATCTACCTGGACCAAGCACTAAAAATTTAAAACTAAACCCTAACTAGAGTGTCCATAGTCATAATTCACCTTGTAGTCTGAGGTAGTAAATATTACGCTTCTCACCAATACCTAAAGCCCTGTCTGGATACTTTTTTTGTATAATCATATCTTGACTCTAGCCATGAATATATAAGGAAAACCTAAGTAGTTTAAGGTCAAGCTACAGCAACCTGCATCTAAGACCAACTAACCCAGCTAAAGCTATGGTGTGGGCCGTTTGTTGAAACTCACAGGCCATGATTCCACTTCCTGATACTCATGAGCAGCAACAATGGCCATTTTTTGGCTCTTATACCTTTTGTTAAAGTACAGGCCTTATAGAATCCCATACTCTTACTGAATCAACATAGTCTGATTTTGCTTTCTAGGCCTGGGATCAGTCATTTGGCTGAAGCATTCATAGTCTGCATGTGTCTAGAGGTGACCACTTTTGCCTAATGAGGATAAGGTTATTTCCTTTAAGATCCAGGAAGGTGGCCCACCTATGAACCTGGGCATGATAAGCTATTGTTACCCAATGACTTAGTCTGTTTGAGCTGCCGTAATGAAGTACCATAGACTCGGTGGTTTATAAATAACTAAAATTTACTTACCATTTGTGTAGACTGAGAAGTACAAGAGCAAGGCAGTCACAGATTCAGGGTCTGGTGAGCATCTTCTTGCTTTGTGTCTGCCTTTTCCATGTAACTTCAGTATCAGAAGGGGCTAGCTCACTCTCTAGGATCTCTTTTATAAAGACATTAATTTCAATCATGAGGGTCCCGCCCTTATGACATATTGACCTCCCAATGGTGTCACCTCTGAATACTGTCACATAGGGCATTAGGTTTCTACAGAGGAATTTTGAAGGGATTCTATATATAACACCTAATATGATGGAAGTACTATGCAGTCATCATTCAAAGTCTAAAGACACCTGTCCAAATCACAGTAGTAAAAAGTCAATTTATTTTTTTTAATGTTTACTTATATTAGAGAGAGAGAGGGAGGGAGACAGAGTGCAAGCAAGGAATGGGCAGAGAGAGAGGGAGACACAGAATCAGAGCAGTCTCCAGGCTCCAAGATGTTCTCACAGAACCCATCAAGGGGCTAGAACTCAGGAACTTCAAGATCATGACCTGAGCTGAAGTCAGACGCTTAACTCAATGAAGCACCCAGGCACCCCCACAAAAATCAATTTAAAAGCACCTGGGTGGCCCAGTGGGTTCGGCCTCCAACTTGAGCTCAGGTTTGACCTCCTGGTTTATCCGTTTGAGCCCCTCCTCCCGTTCTGCTGACAACTCAGAGCCTGGAGCCTGCTTCAGATTCTGTCTTCTTCTTTCTCAATCAATAATAAATAAAAAATATTAAAAATAATATTAATAAAAATAAGTAAAATTAAAATACCTCATGGCTCAAATAGCCACCAAAATCAAAATGATTTCTTGTACATATTAAAATTTAATGCCCAGAGGCCCCAAGATGGTGAGTGGGGTGGGAGGTGAGAAACTGAAGAGCTCTAGGAAAAGAGCAACCTCCTCTGCAGGGAGGGAGGTGTGAGGCACCTTGACTCCTCCCGCGGTGGTCCACACCTGGGCTGGATCACATTTGTGCTTAGCTGCTTTCCTGCAGGCCCCACCCACAAGTTACGATGGCGGAGTCTGTGGTGGTGGACGTGGCGGCTCCGGTAAATGCTGCCTACTCAGGCCTTCACCCCACCGTGACCTCCCCTCAAATCCTAAAGCCTCGAACGAGGAGAGAGTGTGCAGTCAGAGGGATCCCGCCCTCCACCTGCACAAAGGCTTGGAGGGAGAAGAAAGACTTAGTAGGGAGAATTCTGAAACTTGCGGGTGCCTTGTGTCGCCAAGGAAGAGGGAATGTTGAGTCTTGAAATAAATTTCTAGGACCAAGATGAAGCCCTTCCTGTCCTGCGTGCTTTGTGGGCAGACTGAGCTTTTGTGCTCCTATAAATGCCCCACTTGACCAGGAACAGTATATTCAGTGAAAAATTTCCCAAGAGCAAGAGAATTCTGTGATCTATAGTTTGTGCCCTGTTCCTTGACCTTGCCAAATAAGGTTAGGTAACCAACCCCAGCTGAGTTTGCAGTTTCTAGGTTCCTGTCTCTAAAGCTGGATAAAACTCACTCTAGTCCAGAATCCCTTGTAAAGAGTACTCCATTGCTTGTGAGGCACCTACTCCCCCAACCCGTGGGTTGTTTTCTCTTGAATAAAGGGACACCATTAAAATAATTAATGCCCAAAGACATAGGCACTAGTACTCCAAAAGTTTCCACAAAATTTTAATCCCTAGGTGCCTTAAATGATGCAATAGATGTTAGAGTTTGAGAAAACATTCAAGAAATAGCATCTCCCTTCCTCATGTAAGTTTGAATTAAAATAAGCAATAGACAAGGAATAAAATAGTTTCGGGGGGTTATGGGGTGTACTAACTGTTGAAAGTGTCTTATCTTATAAAAATGAAATCTGACTATAAGTCCTTAAGTGTGGAGACCAGATATTAAACTCTTGCACTAACTTTTATTTAATATTTTGCACAATGTAAATGTTCTGTAATGACTTAGAGAGTTGAACAGGTGTACTTAAGATATAGTGGAATGAACACTGGGCATTCATAGATACAGGTTCTTATTTTGGCTTTGTACCTACCATCAAGAAATTCTTTGAGCAAATTAATTTAGGTCTCTCAGTTTGTTTCCTTTTTGAAGAGTGATTTAAGTATGGTTTCTTTCAGTATTGACATTCTGTGACATGAGATTGAGCTGAATTTATATAATATATATGTATACTCATCATAAAAATGTGTAAAATTTGCACTGACACTTGAATGTTTTTGTTGTTTGCATTCTGAGTGAAAAGAAAGTTGTAATGCATCATCAATGGCTTATTATAATTATTACATAAGCAAGCATAACACTAAATATATTCAGAACCAAAAAGTCAAATTTAAGGAAGAATATTCTCCTGAAATATTGGGCTCTTGAGAATTATATAAAGGACAATAGATATCAAGATTACTAGTAGAAATATGGCATAGTCTGACTTTAATTTTTTAAATATTTATTTATTTGTGAGAGAGAGAGCGAGCGAGCAAGTGCGCCAGTGCACCAGAGGAATTGCAAGCAGGGGAGGGGTAGAAAGAGAGGGAGACACAGAATCCGAAGCAGGCTCCAGGCTCTGAGCTGTCAGCACAGAACCTGATGCGGGGCTTGAACTCATGAGAACCTTGAGATCCTGACCTGAAGGCAGATGCTTAACTGACTGAGCCACCCAGGTGCCCCTAGTCTGACTTTAATTTAAATAAAATCTTTAAAATATAACAGTCTTCTGGAAAGTCTAAAGGCAATAATCAGTGTAACTACAACACAACTTGAATGAATAAATGTCTTTTGTTTAATCTGATGGCCAGCAAATTAAAATGTATGTTGTAGCTTATACTTGAGGATTTATGCAACAGCAGTAGAATAGGTGCCAACTGAATTAACAAGTTGATTGTGTAAGCAACAAACCTCATTTCAGCTAAACTGAACTTGACAAATTGCATGACATTCTGCCTGCTAAATTTGAGATTTATAATGTTTACTGCTATCAACAATAATGAAACAGCAGAAAATTTTAATATCTGACATTTTAATCTGTATATTTCACTTTTGTTCTTACTAATCAATTCTTAATTCTGGAATATATTTTATGTTTTGTTATGCTTTTAGCTACAAACTTTGATGTAGTCTTATCAACATTCTTTGAACTAAAACATTGCATAAAGATTAGCTGTTAACTTTGCTCTTTTCATTATTAAGGATTAGAATGACCGTGGAGGAAAAAATGTTTTTTGAGTATACGAAATTCTACAACTAAATTTTTGCAATTTGAAATAAAACTTAACAATGTGTCTTTTAAATCACAAAGCTATCCATTGACATACAGAGATTTGTTTAATGACAGATTTAAAGATAAAGAATTGATATTTACCATAGTACCTGGTGGTGCACTTATGAATGTTTAAAATCCATAGGAAATGTTCACAGATTTCATGTATGAAGTATCGGTTCTTTAAACTCAAATGAGTACTCTATGTTTTATTAGTGGTATTTACTAGACATTAGAGAGGGTGAATGAAATAGCATTTTTATTTGGACTTAGCATAATTACTGCTTATTTGGAGAAGCTTGCCAATGATTTTTGCAGTGTGCATTTGTGAGGCATGACAATGGATTCATGAGACTGATTTTCACACCATTCTGAATGCTCACTTAGAAAGCTGCATTTCACATTTCTACTTTGTAGGTAGTACGATTGCCCTGTTTTAACTGATGTTGTTCAAAATATTTCCAGAACTCTCCACAGCTCTCATTAGTCAATTTATTCCCTTTGTGCAAAAGTATGAGAATGCAAAAAAGATAAACCTTTGTTGTATTATGCCCCTGAGATTTGGGGGTTGCTAGTTACTGAAGTATATATATTCTAGCCTATCCTGATAGATTCAACATCCAAGGCAGAATTAGTTATCTAAAACACTGTCAATATGACTGTTTAAACAGTTAGAAACTAGTTTAATTTACCTGGTTTAAAATACCTTAAATTTCTTCTACACATGGCTTTGATACTACAGACAGAAGCAAGGTCAGACTTCTAAGAACAAAGCAAGCAGCCTCAAATTTGAAGAAAGCCAAAGTTTAAAGACAGGGTGCCAAACATTTATTTAGGGCATGATGCTTTGCCTAGTGTGACAGGACAGTGAACTGTCCATTGCAGCCATAATTTACTGACAGAAATTGGTGGCAGTAGGCACTGATAGGCAATAATGTAAAGTTAATGCTAAAATAAGAAAGTGGCATTTTTTGAAAGATCTTGAATGCCATGCTATATTGTTTGGATTTTATTGGGTACATGATATCATGGTATATGAAAGTGATGTGATCAAAACTATTTCAGGAAGGTAATTCTGCAGTAATGAGAAGAATAAGCTTGAGTCTTGAGGTCAGGTTAGGAGGTTATCATAGAAGTCTAGACAAGAGCTAGTGAGGGCCATAATACTATTTTTAGAATATAAAGACCTATGATGCTAACTTCTTAATTATTGATATGAAGTACTTTCTACTGTACATTATCTAAAGATTAACTTTTCACTTCATTGATTTATTATTTTTATTATTTTGGTAGTATGAGAAAAATACTAAGCATTATGATCTTTTCTTTAAATTTCTGAGAGAGAGAGAGAGAGAGCACATGTCTGAGGTGGGTAGAAAGGCAGAGGGAGAGACAGAGATGATCTTAAGCAGGCTCCATACTCAGTGGGGAGCCCTAAGCAGGGATTGATCCCATGACCCTGGGATCATGACCTGAGCCGAAATCAAGAGTCAGACACTTAGCCAACTGAGTTATCCAGGTTCCCTTAAACATTATGATTTTAATAATGGCATTGAATCAATTTCTGGGATTATCTTATCTAGTACAGTCACATACTCTCCATCCTTATTGCCTTCAACTACTTTACATATAAAAAAGCAGAATACATACTCTTCTATTGTTATAAAACACTGAAAAAAATAGAATATTTTATTTACCTTGATTACTTTTGTGTCCTTATAAACTCATAAATAACTTTTTGAAGTTTACTTTATGTATTTTGAGAAAGATAGTGTGTGTGCATGAGCAGGACATGGGGAGAAAGAGAGAGGGAGAGAGAGAATCCAAAGCGGGATCCACACTTTCAGTGCGGAGCCCTACATGGGGCTCAAACTCATGAACCATAGGATAGTGAACTGAGCCAAAGCTAAGAGTTGGATGCTTAACCAAGCCTGCCACCCAGATGCCCCGAGAAATTAAAAATTTCTTACATCATTTTATTTCCATTCATTCGACTCATTTTACTAAGCATCTGTTATGTATATTACTCAAGGTCTTGAGCTAAAAAAGGAAAGAAACTCATTTCTAGCCACAAAATTTTACATTCAAATAGAGCTATCATAAAAAGTAAATGTTATTCAAAATATTATGTTAATAGAAGCATATCCGAGGGCTAATAAGAATACAATAAAACTGCTTAAATGCCTTTTTGAATCTATGGTGTGGTTTTATAGGGAAGTTCAGTATTTGTGTTGAAATGACAAAAAAGTCAGTTGGCAAGAATACAGTTTTTAGAAAGCATTCTGCAGAAGAGAGAATGAAAACCTGCACAAAGAAGCATGCATATACCAACTACAGGTAGTGCTTTTGTTGAAGTGTAACTGAGAACGGTGGTAATTAACAAGGATAGAAAGAAGAGATCTATTTTACAGATAAGAAAAGTAAGATTGAAAACTGTGACTTCGACCCATTCAGTCAGTAAATAAGAGAGCACTGATTTGAATACAAGTAGCTTCTGAAACCTTTCTCATATTCTACATTGCTCTAATTTTCAAAGGGTTTTTTTAAGCCGTGTGTTATCAGACATGGGGCCCCTGTTTCCTTTTGAAACAATATTTTGGTACAGTAGTAAGTTTCTCACCTGACCCATAGGCTGTCTTGTAATGTTTCTGAAATATTTAATGAATAATAATACTATGACTTGCCATTGTTTGTAGTGAAAAACACAAATAGAAAGCAGAAGCTTCCAAGGTACATCTCTGATACAACAGTGAATAAAAGGGGTAAGAAAATTAGCAGTGGAGCATGTGGGAAGGAATGGAAAGCATAATTTCAGTTATGTTTGTAGATCAGTCATCAGACAGCATGAGTCAAGGACCAAACTGTTTACAGACTACAGGCACAAAACATGAATTTGAAGTGATTATATCAAAACATTCCTTCAGATTATAAAAATCTATGATGTTAACATTCTATTGGAGAATAGTATTCCTGTATTCTACTGAATGGGTTTCTGTTACCTTTATGGTAACAATCCTTGCAGCTTGGTAGATTTAATGTGCATTTCATAGAATTGTACCTTCCCTAAACCGTTTCAAGTCAGTGACAAATTGAATGCTCTCATTTGTTCAGTCCTATGTAAGATGATGTGATAAATAGTAATCTTTAGCAAGCAATGAGCTTTTTAATGGCAAATTTAAAAATCTGTATAAGATTTGGAAAATGTGTGTGTGTTTCCTTATGACCCATTTACGTGCCTTTGAGGCAAAGAAATTATTTTAAACTGATACTTGCTTGTATCTCTTTGACAAAAATAATGAATAGTGAGCCAGATGACTGCCATAATTGGCTCTTCTGAGATGATACAACCAGTGGGGAACCAAAGAAATTCCAAATGAACACATTTCTTCAATTAATAGAGGCTTTTTAAAAAAGAAGAGATATATTTCTTATACTTTTTCATGCTAGGCAAGTGAGTTAACTACCTCACCTTGGATACACCCATCGATCTCCTGGAGAGGATTGGTACCATTGCATCACTCTGAAAATGCTCTCCAAATCTAGGAGCAGAAACACAGACCACTTTCTTTAAATAATAACATTAAATCATCATATCTCCTTCTGTGTTTCATTTCCATATTGTAGCCAGTCTTCCCAGAGCATATGAAATGTGACACATAATTAAGGTAGCTCACAATCTAGCCACATTCTGTATGTGTTAAAAACAGACATACGAGTAGTTAGCTACAAGTGAAGGCAGTGCAGTAGGACAGTGTGTATATAGAACAATGAGGAGGCATTAACTATTTGTATTCTGGGGAGCTCACTAAAGGCTTCCTAGGCTGAATGGCATAGTGAGCTTCATTTTAAAAAATCCAGAACAATAATGTATTTGATACAAGAGATTTGATTAAGTGAGAGTTGTTATTACTATTCTCACTTTAAGGAAGACAAATTAAGACCTGGAGGTTCAAGTGACTTGCTTAATACGACAAGACTAATAACTGGTAGAACCGGGGCTAAGATCCCATCATGATAGTAATAATTGCCTGGTATTGAGTGTTTACCATGTGCCAGAGATTGTGTTAAGGACTCTATCTTTTTCTCACTTAATACTCATAGCAACCTATGAAGTTAATAATATTTGTGGATATATTATGGAGCAGAAAAACAATACATTGTAGGATTCTCCTATTTTAGCCTTAGATAGTAAATATAACATGAGAAAATTTAAAAATTAACAGACAATGTTGGGAGAGTTGTAAGAATTTGTGAACACAAGAGTGTCTTTGGTAATTCAGACTTGCTAGTAGACTATTAACTTGATCATAGTATAAAAGAAAAAGGGAGGATATTTATAAATCCATGTTTTCTCACCTGTTTTTCTGTTGGTCAATGCCTCATGGCAGGAGACCCCAGGAGAAACAGCTCAATTTGAAAACTGCTGTGGCCATCCATTGTCCTCAATGCTTTCCCTGTCATTTACTATGATCAAAGAAAGAAAGCTGAATCTACAAGAGTTAGGAGAGTAAAAATTGGGACAGCACAAATGCCGTATTAAATCATAGTTGAGTAAAATTGAAGTTACAGTAAATTACCCAATGACTATTAAATTGAACCTAGGTTTCCTGGCTACAAAACTCAAATTGTTTAATCGCTATACTGTGTTGCTCCTCTTGAATAGGTAACATGCTACATCTTAACAAAGACTTTCTGCTTCTAAGGCAGGTTTTTGAAACAGTCTGTACATGAAAATTTACCACATCAAATTAATTCTGATGAAACGGGTAATTAATCATGACCATCAATATTAATAGCAGGAAGTGAAAATAGTTATGATCTGAGGTCCCTGTCATCATGGAGTGTGCAAATCTATAATTAACTTGACAAGCTTCTAGAATACCAATAGGATTTAAGAATCATTTTTGGAGTATTCTCCTGTATTCTAGGATTCTAAGCAATAATCCTAATGAGCAGTAAATAAATAAATGGAGGATGTGCGACTGATAGTGAATGTGCTGTTTCCTCATTAACTAATTAACTATTTTAGAAAATAGGAAAGCAACCTCCCATGGTATCACATATGTGTATTTCCATTATTCTTTAACACCAGGAAAACTATTTAGTATTCTACCCTTGGTCAAATTATGAATTCATATGTAGATGTCACCAAAATATCAGCAGATAGTGTCTTAATAAGCAAGAATATGTTCATTATGAATCCCTGCCATAGAGGAACACACACTAATAGACTCTTAGCAGTATTTCAGAAGGAAAGTTAGAAGTAGGATAGTTATAGGACTATGGGGGGAGGAGTATGTTTAAAATGATTGAAGGAGAAGATCTTTCAAGTTGGGGAATTGAAAGTGAACAAAATGGGATTATAACAGCTTAGAATTTGTGAAACTGGTTAAGCTATGATTTTGAAGCAATCCCTGATAACTAAGCTATTTATTGATAAGTGAGCTACTTTTTTTTCAGATGAGCAAATAATTGGTTCTGATAAATTAGCTTTGTAGGACTATCCTGAAATTTAAAAAAAGAAAGTTATTTATTAGTTTACAGTCTTATCTTCCCAGCACAGAGTTTTCCTGGTATCAACAACTAAGTCATGTTATGAAAGGTGGGCTGGCTATAGGCCTCTCTAAATTCTTGACACAGTGGACCCATCATATGTGGGACCCATCCTGGCTGTTGATCCACAAATCTCAAAGTGAGAGTTCCAAAGATCCCTTTTCTATTCTAATAGTGCCCATTTGTAGCACTGGTTATGTAATTAATAGTTTACTATAATTCTGACATCTATCAAAAGGAATTTAAGTAATTTTTAATGTGAAAAATAGGCATAAGGCCTTTTATTTACTGTTTATCTGTTAATATGTAATACATTCAATTATATTTGATTTCCTAGTGTTTAGTTATAAGTGGCATTAGGATTTCTGTTTTGGCTTTGTAATCATGAATTCTAAAAAGGTCATATTAGCAAATTTTTCATTCATTAGTGCTTAAGTGTGTCAGTTGAGAAACATTCACTGACAACAGATTGACTTATGTATAGCAATTACTATTACATTTTTATTCATATTTAAGTATCACTGATAATATTTTATGTGCCATAGCATTGGGTAAATATTTCTCCATTTACATGCTACAAAAAGCAGGACACCAAATTCAATGTTACTGATGACACTAAAACACTTTAACATTTCAACCTTAATTTCTCAAACGACATAAAATACAGTAAGATAAATATA
Organism: Hyaena hyaena; assembly: GCF_003009895.1. Taxonomy (NCBI): domain Eukaryota; kingdom Metazoa; phylum Chordata; class Mammalia; order Carnivora; family Hyaenidae; genus Hyaena; species Hyaena hyaena. The sequence goes on along the minus strand of NW_024081801.1, from coordinate 36,336 downwards.
CCTAGAGTTTTATTAATTAAGTTTCATCTTCCTCTTTCAATTTAGGAACTCTTTTAATTTTTCTTCTAAACCTTCTTTTGCCTAAAAGTATGAGCTGATTAATAACATAAATGCTAGTTACTGCCATCATGATATTTTTTCATCAAAATAAATACAGATAGTCCCCAACTTAGGATGGTTTAACTTACAATTTTTTGACTTCAAAATAATGCAAAAGCAATACCTATTCAGTAGAAACCATGCTTTGAATTTTGATCTTTTTGTGTACTAGCAATATGTAGTATGATACTCTTGTGATACTGGAATGTGAGTATGAGCCACGCTCCCAGCCAGCCACATAGTTCCCAACATACACTACTGATACAAACATCTGTACCAACTAATAGAACCATTCTTCACTTTCAGCACAGTTTTTAATTAATTACATGAGATATTGAAAACTTGATTTTGCCCACCTGTAGATTAGCATAAGTGTTCTGAGCATGCCTAAGGCAGGCTAGCCTAAGCTATGATGTTTGGTAGATTAAGTGTGTTAAATGCATGTTCAACTTAGATTATTTTCTATTTTGATGGGTTTCTTGGGATGTAATGCCATCATGCATCAGGGAAGATCTGTAATAAGAAAAATCAAGGCTGAAAATTAATCATTCCTTGTGGCAAAATTGTGGACTAAGTATTATAATTTTAATTCAGATTAATTTAAAAAACACACGCTTTCATCTTTTGTAAGCTATCAAGGTGTTTTTGTTGAATTCCTTCACAATAACATGAGTGTTATATCAGGCTTTACAACTAAGGTATTGTATGCATGTGATTATTCTAGGATATCATTGTGACATATTAAGCTTGGATGGACCAACGATGACAAAATTGCATTGAAATAATAGTGATTTTTAGCTATTTCTTCCATTGACTCTTGTTTTATGTCTCATTTAAACTCCCTGAAGTACTGTCTTTTTAAATCGGTGCCAGTGTGTAGGTTAAAATTTGAGAAGTATTTTTGTTTCTGTGTCTTATGTGTCTGTTTAAGTAGACATATTTAAATGTCTCCTAATTCAGCTAATGCACCTTTCTTTCTTAATTTTTGTGGCTGAAGTATCTACATGGTTTACCAAATTCTCCATTAAATTGACCGCTAAACATACTTACATTTATACTTATTTCTTATAAATAAAATCTGAATATGATGAGTTCTGAAAATAGCTAAACATGTTCCTTCAAGTCAAGATGAAGGGGAAACAATTTTATAAACATGTTAAGGTTATGGAACCAAATATGAATCTGTGTGTTTTTCTGATGACTGTCTTCTTATCACTACACATCTTGACTTGAGAAATTAATTAGATGGTAATGGGCTAAGTCAAGACTAGTCTCAGATAACTGGGAGAACTGACTCTTTTAGGCTCCTCACTTCTTTCACACAGAATTCTAATAATGCAGTGAAGGCAGCAGGATCAGTTTTACTTAGCCTCCAGGAGCAGGGTAACCAGAAGGGAAGGCTTTTAGACATCTTGCAGCTGTATCTGACTCGTATTTTTATTCTTTTTTTTTTCCATTTCCTTCTATAGTGAACTCTGCTATCTTAAACTAATATAATTCCAGAATATACTATAAAGGGCACATGAGATCTGAGACAACATAAGCCATTAAAAATTTTATCAAGGATAAGAAACAATTTCCTTTCCAATGAGAAGAATTAGTTCCAGAATAGAAAAAATGATAAATAGTTGAACAACTCTTGATTCAGTAGGCACTTGGCCTCTTACAGATGAATAATTGAATGAAAGAATGAATGTAGTGAATTCATTTACTCTGGGCAAATGAGTGAAGAATCTCCTTTTCTAGAAATATTGGGGAATATTTTTCTAATTCTTTCTGAACATTACTTGTTTTAGAAACTAAGGTAAGAAGTAATCGTTACACCCAGTTTGTTAATTTCTCACAGCAAGAAAGGAAGAAATCTTCATAAAGGCAGAGAGACAAAGCCCTTGCCTATGGGGAAGCTGTATTACAGTAGAGATAGAAGGAATGCTATGTTCTCTTCTAGGATTCCTAAGATTCCCTGGTATCACAGGAGCTTTAAAAAGTGGGGAGGATGAATGTGGATCCAATTATACGTGAATATTGACATCTTTGTTTAAGAGAAGGAGCAATGTATCAATTGTGAACATGAAACTAATGAGTTTTGAGATTGAGTTATTAAAATTCTTAGAGTCGATAAGCACACTTGAACATAAAAGTTCTATTAATTGTTATTTAAACTGTTTTCTAATGGTACCCTATTTTTAGGAAAACCTGAAAAATGTTACAACAGCAAAATATGGCACTAGAAAGGAGTGGATGGGAAAATACGGAAAAAATAACTATGAAAACTAAATAGCTGAGTGATATCATATAAGAGGTCAAATATGTAAACAAAAAGTTAAACTGGTACAGACCAAAGGAACTAGGAATATTTCCATCTATCCCAAATTGTTCATTTTAAGGCCATAGCTCTGTTTCCCAGATAGATACTGAACTATCCAGGACTTAAATCAGTGCAATATCTGACATAAGTAAAGGAGAATACTCACTCATGTATGACATCTAAAATTAGGACATTTTCTTGGGGTAAAATTGCATAGAGAATTCAGAGTCATTCAGGTAACAAATTCGAAACTAGCCTAGCCACCATGCCATTCACAATTCTTAAGTTTTCTTTTTAAATTGTTTTTATTACATAGTAAATAAACACAACAAAGACTTACAACCTGCATAAAGAATAACAAATGAAAGAACTTTGCTTACTATCCACACAGCTTAAGAAGTAGAACATTATCAGCAACTTTTAAACACCCATACCCCATGGATTTCATTTTGGTTATTAATCGTTAGTCTTTCTTTATAATCATATATCACTAAGCAATATAATAACATATACGTGTAGTATTATATATAGTTATATGTAATATATCTAACTAAACAGTATATTGTTTTTGGATGTTTTGAAATTATATAAATTTTCAAATATTGTGTACATTTTTTGCTGACTACTTTTAAAGTTTATTTTGAGAGAGAGAGAGAGAGTGCACACTGGAAAGAGGCAGAGAGAGAGGGAGAAACCTAAGCAGACTCTGAATTGTCAGCACAGAGCCCAATGCAGAGCTCACACCCACAAACCTTGAGATCATGACCCAAGCCAAAATCAAAAGTTGAAAGTTTAACTAACTGAGCCTACACTGCTTACTTTTTGATCAACATTTATTAGAATTTTCCATGTTGATGCATACCGCATTTTTCCTAGATCATTATACACAAGAGCTTCTTTAGAGTATAAGCATAGCAGTAGACTTGCTGCATCATAGAAGGTGAAAATATTCAACTTTTCTTGATTATGTCAAAACATTTTCTAAAATGACTTCATCTGTATCTTATCCCAATCAAATTCTGTAACAGCACTGGTTATTTTATAACTTTGGGAACACCTGGTATTTTCAGGCTGTAAAGTTTTTGCCATTTAGGTAATTATAAAAATATCTCATTGGAGTAATTTGCAATCCCTGAATACTAATAAAGATTAGCATTTTTCCTGTGTTGCTGGTAATACATATTTTCTCTTTCAAAAGAATTTTTTGAAGACTTCTATGCCTCTTTTTGACTGGATTAATTGCTCTTATTATAGTTTTAATTTGTCCATGTATAATTTTGGATTTCGTGTTTAATGGTGGATACTGATCTTTTGTCAGTTACATGTTTTACAAATGTTTTCTTGATGTTTATGGCTTCTCTTTTATTTTTAGGTTTTCAGATTAACAGAAGTCCTTAATTTAATGCCCTCAAACATATCCATCCTTTCTTCCCTTTATGATTTATGGAAGAATTTTTAAAGAAATACTTCTTTTTCCTAAAATCACAGAACTATTCTGCTGTATGTTCTGCCAAAAGCATTAAAAAGTTGTCTTACAATTTACTTCTTAAGCCACATAGAAATGATATTTTTACCTGTGTGTTTAATTATGAGCAATTCATTCTTGTCAATAAAGACAAAAATTCGTTTCAGTATCATTTTGAAATATTTTCTCTTTTCTCTCTTGCAAGGACATCTATTTTGTTCCTTGCTCTTTTCAGAACAAAAAAAAAGTTAGTATTTGTTCCTAATGTCTGTAGGTTTTAAATTTCTTGAAGGTAAATTCTCTCCTTTATGTTAACTTTCCTTAGGAAATACCTGGCAATTCTGAACTCTTTGTACTTTCATTACTATACAGTATCTTCCTCATATCTTAGAACTCATTCAGAATGCCTCAACTGTTTGGTTTTGGGGGAATATATCCCTACAGTATATTTTTCCTTTTCTAACATCTGTCTTTTCCCCCAGCATTTCTTTACTAAAAGAAGGATATTACTCTTGCTGCAAAGTTAAGAAGTTTGGAAAAGAGCCTTTTCATGTTTTCATGTGCTTACTTGTCACTATAAATGGTAGAGATGAGTCAAATGCATTACTTTCATACTTATTGTGATTTCAGATATATATATAAGTATTATAGAATCTTATTTGTGTTCTGCATTTTTTTGTCTTTTCTTCCTCGCTTAGTTTTTGAGTGCAGGAGCTGTCTTTTTATTGACTCTTTCCTCTAAAATTGTAGGTTATCTGCTGTTCCTACTTTTTTTAAATGTTTATCTGTAAAGTTGCATCATGTGTATGTACCATATATAAATTTCATTAGTATTTATTCTATATTCTTGCTGAATACAAGGATCTTTGAACAGTTTCTTATCTCTGTCCTCTTTCTCTAATATTTTTCATTTTTAACTCCATGTTATTTATGCCACAAATCAATTATTATGTGTTTAGTCTTATGTATAAAACTTGTACTCCTTTGTTCAGGCTGAGTTATTTTGCAGAGTTTTCAAACATTAATTCTTCAGTATTGCTTTCTATATATTATTATATTTTTTCCTTTTGAACTCTAATTTTTTTTCTCTATCCAGCATGTTTCTAAACCTTGTTTTCATACTTTTTGTCTTATTCTTTCTTCTGCACTCTGGATATTTATTCAGATCTCTCTTTCAGTAGATTAATGAACTTTTAAATTTTGCCTCCCACAGAGTTTTTATTTCAGACATTTTTCATTTGTAGAAGTTTTATTTTATTCATTTCAAATCTTTGTCATATATAATCTCTCATTCTTTACATTTCCAATTATGTCTTTTATTTTTTAAACATATTGAGTAAAGCTATTTTGTATTCTACATCAGATTATTCACTAACTGAAGTCTATGTGTTTCCCATATTGTTGCTGACAGATTTTTGTTCATGGTGCTTTGTAGGTTTTTTGGAATTTGTGATAATTTAAAGCACCTTTCCTTGACATTTATTTGTAGGAATTCTTAGAACTCTCGTTTTTAAATATGTTATTCTACTTAGGTTTTGTGATTTTTTTTTCCTCCCAGCACTTAGATGCTACAAACTGTGCAACACTTCAAAATAAATTCTAGATTTGAGATGTCCTCCTGAATGAATATGAATACACACACACACACACACACACACACACACACACACATATATATAGCGAATTCATTCTGCCAACATAGGAGGACTGGATTTTGGTTATAAATTCTTAGGATATATTTTTTTCTTTTTTTCCCAGTCATTTCTTTACCACCTTTGTCTATAGGGCAGTTTTATTTATATCTCCCTTTTGGAGTTCAGCTTATGCAGGGATTTCTTATTTGATTCCTAATCTTGATTGGGACCTAAACTTGTCTTTTGTATTTTGTGCTGCATTAAAACAGAAGTTTAATATCTCCAGAGTTCCAGAGGTCAGCTTTCAGGAAAATAATTGTCTTCGTTGCACTTCCGTTTGTATAGTTTTCAATTTCCATATCAAGTTTGGCTTCCGAGGATTCTTTTTCAACCTAACAATGCATTTAAAGTGCTTATTAAAATATTTAGCTAATATACTTGTTTTGTTAGGCAAATGTAGCCCTACGTTCTCTCAGAATGGAAAGAATGAAATCTGGTTATTTAATTATGATACTTTCTTGTTAGAATTAGCAAATATCCAGCAACTCTGAGAAATCTCTGGTCTCCCTGTGCTACATCCATACTGACACTACTTTTATAATAAACCAAAATAGTTTTGATTTGATTTTTTATATTATAAACCAAATTATACATCTAATTACATAACTCCCACCTTTCCATAACGTCTAAAAATTGAAAAACTCAAATTATCAGGTGCATCTAAGGTTTCCCATGGAATTTACAGTATTAGATGAAGACTTGAATAAAAAAAAATATTATTCTAAGGTGGTAGAGTATTGCATGTAAGGATCCACCTGTGGGGAGCAATAGCTTACTTAAGTAATACATTTGTAGATGTATATGGGAAGTAACAAAATGTGCTGTAATATAGAATACTTCTCTGTAGGGAGGGCTGATTCTGCAGTCCTAGGGGCTCTTGATAAACTTAAGTTTCAACAAAGAACTGTAATATAATCCTGATAGGATGAGACAGAGTTCACATATATTTTGGAAGTTCCTTTAAAACTAAAGCTGATTAGTAACTGTACTTAGAAGTAATTCTGTAGAGGGGCTCCTGGGTGGCTTAGTCGGTTAAGCGTCCGACTTTCGCTTAGGTCGTGATCTCACGGTTCGTGGGTTCGAGGCCCGCGTCGGGCTCTGTGCTGACTGCCAGCTCAGAGCCTGGAGCCTGTTTCAGTCTGTGACTCCCTCTCTCTCTGACCCTCCCCTGCTCACACTGTCTCTCTTTCTCTCTCTCTCCTAGAAAGAAATAAAAAATATTAAAAAAAAATTCTGTAGGAACATAAAGAATTCTATAGCCTTTCTAAGTGAAAGATGTAGATTAACAAAAACTAGCAGTCCAGTTAAAGATGACGAATTAACGTTACAAACTTACCTGCACTTCTTTCTGAAATCCCACGGATAATGAGCAAAATATGTTTTAAGGTAAAATCCACTGGGACAAAGATAATGGTAGAGGGAAAAAGAGACATAAAATTTTGGAAGCTGTAAAACAATTGGACAAGTAGTAACAGACTAAACAGACCTGAAAATTTGGAAACTAAAATTGGCAATGGGAGAAGTAGTGAAGCGTGGTGATTTATAGCACAGGATCTACAAAAGCCTCAGGAAATGGCAACACTAGATAATAGGAAGTGTGAGTAAAAGTGTAGTAAAAATCCCACTACTAGTTAAATGTTTTAGAGTTGATACATTTTTCACCAAATCATCAATATGCTGACATATCCAGCAGTCCTTGAATGAAATCAGACTAATTTTTAACCTTAATATGTCAGGTTATCCTGCATAGCCCACCAAGCTCACTGAGATGTACAAGGACATCCAGATGACAAGAAGCTTCAAATCTTTACAAGATATTTTCCCAAGAAATTCATATATTTTATTTCTCACTTTTTATTGCAGTTTATTCTCTAAGATTTATATCAAATTAACACATCTTTATCTTTAACAACTTTGGAATTAAAATAATACATTTTGAATTATAGTATAAAATGTGTCCTCAAATTGTGAAGTAGAAGGTTTTCTTAATACTAGAAAAAATAAGAATATCAAATGATTGTGGCAGTTGGAGACTTTCTAATAATGGATAGATTTTAAAGGCTTATTAGAAGCCAATGGTCATATCTAAAATGTTTGATTATTCATCCATTCATTACAGGCATAATATAAGTAAAGGTAAAGACTAGTTAGCTCTTATATTCAGTAGTATGAATTTCAAATCATTTCTCCAAAATCAAAATAGACTCAGCTTTCAAAATATGTGCCCCAAGAAAACTAAAACTTGCCAAAGATGTCATTTGCCCCACATTTGCACAACTATGAAGTAATTAATTCCTATTCCAGGCCTCATACCAGATCTTTCAGTAATGTAATGTGTTTCTGTTAGACCACTGGAATTTCCATGATATGTAATAGTTTCACAGTGGGTCCAAGGAAAACAAACTGTATTTTATGTGCTTGTTCCTCAACTTTCCATTAGTGTCGCTCCCAGGATGGTTACCAGCAAGACAGGAAAAATGCTAATTTTATTAGCATTCAGGGATTGCAAATTACACCAATGAGATACTTTTTATAATTACCTAAATAGCAAAAACTTTACAACCTGAATATACCAGGTGTTCTCAAAGTTATAAAATAACCAGTTTTGTTATACAACTCCCCCTCCTTGACAATGTACACACACACACACACACACACACACTGCAGTCTTTAATTTGCACTGATGGGAGTGGTTCCTGCAGATAAACATTCGCCTTCAGCTGTGACAATTTAGAGGATTTATTTTGAAAATAGCTACTTTTAGGACGCTAAGAAATCTTTTGCCACTGACATTTTAGTATGACTTTAAAAAAAGTTTATTTATTTTGAGAAAGAGAGAGAGAAAGAAAATTCCAGGCAAACTCTAGTCTCAGCACTGAGCCTGATGAGGGACTCGATCTCATAACCATGAGATCATGACCTTGGCCAAAATCAAGGTTGGATGCTTAACCTACTGAGCCACCCAGGCACTGCATAGTATGACTTTTGTTGACGTGAAAGTTCATCATTAAAATGTGTCAAGGCTTAAACTATACACATATGAAATGTTTCCTTATTTGTACTACATGGCATTTTAAGCTGCTGCTAGTGCTTTTGGAATTAGGTATAGAGGAAAGAATGAAGTATCTTTTTCATTGAGGGAGTACAAGGAGGGAGTTACAAACTAAAAAAGTGGCATTCCCAGGATTAGGTGAAGAGTCAGAAAAATCAGGATAAGGAGAAAGGAGTGGTGGGAGTTTCCTAAAAGTAGCTATTTCCGAAATAAATCCTATAACCTGTCATAACTGAAGGAGAATGTTTATCTGCAGGAACCTCTCCCATCAATGCAAATTAAAAACTGCTGTGTGTGGGGGCCCCTGGGTGGCTTAGTCGGTTAAGCGTCCGACTTTTGCTTGGGTCATGATCTCGCAGTTCCTGGGTTCGAGCCCCTTGTCAGGCTCTGTGCTGACAGCCAGCCCAGAGCCTGGAGCCTGTTTCAGAGTCTGTGACTCCCTCTCTCTCTGACCCTCCCCTGCTCATGCTGTCTCTCTCTCTCCTAGAAATAAATAAAACATTTAAAAAAAAAGTTAAACACAACCACTATTACAAATTAAATAATTAGGTTATATTAATTTACAAATAAATATATTATAAAAAAAACTGCTGTGTGTGTGTATACACTATGAAGGAGGGAGACATTTACCCCTACTATTCTTGGTTCTTTCGTCTGGTCTAATAATTAAATTGACACAAAACAGGTTAACAAGAGAAAAAAACAAATATAATTTCATACATACAGAGGTCTCATAGATTTGGGATCCCAGAAGTGAACCAAGCAAGGTATTTATATACCATTTATATATTTATATTTATATATATTAACAAATATACAATATATAAAGTACATATACATGATATATAAATATGTAATATGTAAATATATAATATAGGTTATATATAAACATAACATATTTACATATATGTATAATATATATATACTTTTAGACACAGAAACAATAAATTTTTGATAGTGAAGAAACTGAACAGAATTTAATTTACATAGGCTCCTTGACTCTGAATTTTCTATCTTTGGTATTAAAGCTGTCTCTCTACCTCCTTGTGCAGGATGTTACCTTTAACATGGGAGATTTATTTCCTACTTTAAATGGGATAAAAGGAAAGTCAGAATGTCCTTCTTGCAACAGCTGTTTCTCAGATAACTTCAATTCAGAATTATCAATATACCACTTTGGCATATTTTTTATAAGCCTGCTCTGAGCTCTGTTTGTGTGCGTGTGTGCATGTGTGTGTATATATATATACATATACATATATATGTATATATATATTATGTATATATATACTCATTCATTATATGCATATACATGTATATATGTGTAAAATCACATTACAATTTTTAGTTGCACAATCTCCCTTTTTGTATCTATGTCCCACAATTTTGAGGAGCATGTGTCTTTATTTTTTTGTACTCTACCCTGTGACCAGATGCTGGTTAATAGCAGAAATCAGTCTTGTACTCCTAACACTGTTGAAAGATCAGGTGAAGAGTTGAAAATTAAATTTAATTAAAAACTTCTAGGGACAAGGTGAAATATGGATAATCACTATTAACACCTATTTTTATCCTCTTATCTATCATTTAAGTCTGAGCATCGAAAAGAATTAAAGCTGATAATTGCTAAGACAACTTGCGGGGGATAATTAGACTAATACGCATTATTGACGTAATAAGATAGATTGTTAAATAAATTACACAAAAAATATTATGTGAGTAAATGTAAAGTATTTATGATTGTGTTTAATTAGATATGAGTGAAGAATTAACTGTTCAATTTCTTCAGCATAGGGCAAATATTTTATGTTTGAAATGTTGCCCCAATAAGCGGTAGTATGTCTAGAAAATTAGAATGGGGGTTTTCAAGTTTTATTAATTATAAGTTACTGAGACAGATCATTTGGATATGTTGCATAAAGGATAGTACTGGTAATAGCATTTGTATTTTATTTTATTGGAAATTACAAAAAATATACACCAGCAATTAGTTGTTAGAATTTGATAAATTGATACTTTATTCCTAGTTGTATTATGGGCATCAATTGTAGTCTACATCTGATGGCTTCTGATGAATATATGGTGTGACGAGACTACTTGGTTTTTATCTATACTTTGTGCCCTAAAGTCTATTATGATAAAGTTTCTCATTCAACATAAATATTTACATGTTTATAAGATTGTTATTACTAATCATCTTTATAGAAATGTATTTTGTCAGAATACTAAAAATAAATAAATAAATAAATACAATGACATCTCAGTATTGACTGCAATGGGTCCACCCTAAATTTGCATATGAGAGCTTTTAGGAGACTTGCTAGAGCCTTGGAGTAACAGAAAAATCCTGAGTCACTCCTTTTGTTTCCTCTGGAAACTGGTCTGTCAAAGGGATGGTAACAAATGTTTCCCAGTCTACCACATTCTCATCTCCCTGTGGAAAGATACTTTCCTATCAAATTATGTTTTCAGCTGTGGGTAGATTTCCTATAAAAAAAGAATACCTATAAAACCCATTTAGCCTCTGATATTCCTTAAACATTAAACAGAAAGAGAAGGAAAAATTACACAAGTCACCTCAAAGATTAAATATAAATCAATTTCAGAGTAATTTTATTAATTAAATATTTATTATAAAATAGCTAAGAACTCAGTAGTTATTTCTAAGTGATTTTTAAAAAGCAGTACTCAAAAAGTAGATCATAACACTTTGGAGCCCATTGGAGCATTGATTGTACATGTAGTGATGCTAATCATTACACTATACTATGTTACACTATACTCACATTACAGAGATTGTAAGAATGAAATACAAGAATTCACACTGGATCTCTAACAAATGAGTATTTTTTAAAACATTCAAAGAATATATGTTTAAAATAATCAGCTTTGTTCATACAGAATAAATTTGGTATCAAAGAACAGGTGCTATGATGAAAGAAGCCAGTTTTTAAGATCTACAACTTTGATCAAGTTACCTTCCTTTAGCTTCAGTTTTTTAGAGAAAAGTATAGGGCTCATAAGAACATTGGCCTTTCATGTTTTCGAGATTGAGGTGAAAATCAAATTAGATGATGCATATAAAGGTGCTGTGTGGGGACACGTGGCTGGCTCAGCCAGATGAACATGGAATTCTTGATCTTGGTGTCGTAAGTTTGAGACCCATATTGGGTGTTGAGATTACTTAAAAAAATAAATAAACTTTAAAAAAGGTGCTATGTGAATAATATAGTATTATTATTAGTCACGATTACATCTTTAGTTTTATTCAGATATTTTACTGTTGTAAAATGTGACCTGCTCCTATTATTATGGGATCAAAGGGCACTTCTGGATGTCACTGCAGCCCTGTTATATACCGCCTTGGAATCCTTAGTATTCTACCCAGATCTGTTTAATGTTGCAGTACCAAGTGCTTCAGAGCTTTCTAAATATGTCTGAGAATAACGGAGAGCACATACATGTAACAACTATTTTAAAAGTAAGTTTTAGTTACAAAGCTTTTGTGTTTCATTGTAAGAGGTTTCTTTCCTAAATATAGTAGTTTCCCATTATTTGCGGTTTGGATGTCAGCGGTTTTAGTTACGCGTGGTCAGCTGTGATCTGGAAGCAGATTGTCAGACGTATTGTACTGTCAGAAAGCCAGTAGTAGCCTAACCCTGTCTCACAGTGCCTCTGTCATTCACCTCACTTTATCCCATTGTGTAGGCATTCTATCATCTCACATCATCACAGGAAGGAGGACTTGAGTACAGTAAGGTATTTTGAGAGACAGAGACCACATTCATATAACTTTTATTACAGTGTTTTGTTATAATTGTTTCATTAGTATTATTACTAATCTCTTACTGTGCCTAATTGATAAGTTAAACTTTATCATTTATATGTATATATAGGGGGAAATACTGCCTATAGGTTCAGTACTGTTTTCGGCTTCAGGCATCGTCTCAGTGTGTTGGAACATATCCCTCACAGATGGGTGAGGACAACTATACAGACTGGAGTAAATTCTTTATTGAGCAATTCTACATATATAAAGTACAACAATGTCATTATTGCCATTGTATTGATGAAGAAACCGAGTGCCTCAAGATGGCTAAAATATTTATCTAATATCCTATTATTTTAAGTGATAAAAAGTGCATAATTGAACCCTAGAGTCCAAATTACAATTAGATCTCTTGTAATAACAATTTCAGAATAGGTGCTACCCTACTTTAATGGGTAAAGATGGGGAAGTAGAAAGGAGAAGTTCCTTCTCTAGGGTAACACTAAGTGACCAAATTAAAAAAAAATCTCCTTGCAAGTCACTACTTTGTCTACTATAATGTTCTGATTCCTAATCAGTGCATTAAATGAGACCTTACAGAGTTGTTTCAGGATATTTTACAATTTACAATTTTATAGTTTGATTCAGATTTTGGGTGGTAAGTAAACAAAAAACACTTTCAAAGATTAGAAATGGAAATTCATTTTGCTCGATTTATTTAATGGAGCTAAGTAAAACTTTGGTATGAAAATCAGAAAGGATATCTTGAAAAATGAAAGTTCAAAATCCATCTCAGTCATCACCATAGATGTAAATGTCCTACACATCAATTCTTGCCAAGGAAACTCATATATGTACATACATCACAAACAAATGGGATTTATTTCAAAGATAAAATAAAGGTTTGATATTAGACTATCAAAGTTACTCATAAGCATATCAGCAAGTGAAAATTAAAATAAAATTTAATTTTAAGTCCTGCTAAAATTTTTAGAAAACTACCAACTAGAAAATTCCTTAATGGGTTAAAAGATGTCACTTATAATAGAAGAGCAAAATACTATACTCAAAGGTAAAAGCTTAAAAATCTTCTCTGCAAAATAGGAAAAAGAATATCATTATCATTATTTTAGTTGAGTGTTTTTTTTTTCTGGTACTCCTAAGCACTGTAGTAAGCTCATAACATAGTTTAAGAATTATGAACAAAAGAATGAAAATTCAGTTACTCACAAATGATAGAGTATTACGAAAAATAGGGGAGTTCAAAAAGGTTTCTCAGTATACAGATCAATTGCCTTTCAGAATACCAACATAATTCATTAAATATATGATGTTACAAAAAAACTGTTTAAAATAGCAACACATTCCTTTCTAGAAGTTAGCCTAAGAAAATACACACCTGATCTTTATGAGGAAAATTTACAAAATTATATTAAAAATATTTTAGAATCCCTGGTAAAGAGAAAACGTACCATACCCATGTGTAGGAAGATAAAGTGTCACAAATACATTAGTTACACATTTTTCCTGCGAAATCATGGAATTTAAATCAGTTACTAATATGAGTTATTACGTAATTTAATAAGATGTTTGCACATGTAATTGGTTCCAATATTTATATCCAAAGGCAGAAGGCAAACAGTATGTAGCACAATCCAGAGGAAGGAGAATATGCAAGACTTGCCCTATTCAGAACTAAGACATCATAAAACTACACTAATTAAGTCAGTGTTTGATTGGCTTGTGGCTGACTATCTGTTCAATGGAATAGGATAATGATCCTGGAAACAGAACCCATGTACAGGAAGGATGATGCATGACAGAACTGGAATGTAGGTGGGCAGAGGAAGGATGCTATGCGTAAGTTATCCTAGCACAATTGGTATTCCACATTGAAAGGCAAAAGGAGAAAAAATGTTTGGAAGACTATACAGAGTAAATACTGAGCAATTCTGTCATAAGCAACTGCAAAAACAAATGTCTGTAAGCAGGAGAGTGGCATGATTTGATTTATATTTTAAGAGTTACTTCCTGTCCTCTTGGACAAAAGTGGCTAATAAAGGAATTTTCTCTGATGATGATCTGTTTCCAATTGCTGGTGAAAGGAAAATATAGTGATTATGGGTGTTGTGCTTCCTTTCAAAAGGATTGTTAATTGCTTTAAGAAAAAAATATCTATTTGACTAATTCTCAGCATTCTTTGCAATCATCTATTTTCTTGAAATGTGTTTCCCTAGCTCAAATTTATCATACATTTCCTTTAGCTACAGTGAGAAGTGTCTGCCAATCTTAAGCTAAATACCCTGGATTTTTTTCTCAGTATTATTTTATAAACTTTTTTCTTGCATTTTACGATAAATAGTTGCTGTATGAATTATGTCATTGACTAACATTCCATGGACCATTCAGTCTGAAAATCTATGAAAGAAATAAACATTTCATAATTTATTTTGTAATATGCTTAGTTCTTACAAAAGCATTTTCTAATGTCATGAATCTTTAAATTGTCAGGAAGAAAAAGCATAGCAGTTGAAGAAACATGAGTATTTAACAAAACCTGGCACATAGTAAAGAGTGTAAATGTTAATTTTCTTCTTTCCTACTGCTTTATTAGTAGATATTAAGCTAATTGAGATGAATTTAAATGGATTGTATAAAGTTGGATTTTAAGGTGAATTAAACACAATTTGTAGAACATGGAAGTATAAAGTGTTAAACATTGAGTATTTTGTAGTGATAAAATCCAAGCTCTTTCTAGAAATAATACAAATGAAGAGAACTAAGTCACAGAGTTTCTGTAGCTAGTACATGATTACTGATTTGATTACTGGTAGAAGAATTAAGACTCAGTGTTTCTTTTTTTAATGTTTATTATTCATTTTTTGAGAGAGAAAGACAGAGAGAGAGAGGGTGTGAAATGAGGGAGAGGCAGAGAAGGAGACCCAGAATCTGAAACAGGCTCCAGGCTCTGAGCTATTAGGACAGAGCCCCAGGAGGGTTCGAACTCATGAACCACGAGATCATGACCTGAGCCAAAGTTGGACACTTAACTGACTCAGCCACCCAGACATCCCAAGACTCAGTGTTTCTTAATAAACCGTCTAGTGTATCTTCCTATTTGGATCATATTTAAGTGTTATATATACAGTCTTTTCTCACATTAGTTAATTTAATAGAAACTTTGCATATACACACACATCACAAACGTCCACTATTATTTTACTTCAAAGATATATGAAATAAAAAGCCATTTTGTATCTTAATTGTGAATTATTCAACTTTTAGCTAGTAATACATACTCCAGAAAGCAATGTATTATCACTTTTTCTCTGAATGATTATTCTTGAATTATACTGATGTTAATAATTATTGGAAATAGGATTAAATACTACATGTCCTTTATTTAAACTATTCAGTCATAGAGTCCATTATCAAACTATCTTGTAGATAATGGTATTCAGTTTTCTCCATAAGATTCCAATTTTGACGTTTAATTTTGTATATAGAACTCTATGAAAGAGTCTGTTATTTAAAATCATTTAGTATTTTGTGATCTACTAACCATGAAACCAAAAAATGTCTCAAGCTGAGCATCCTGTACTTTTTAAAATTGTCTTTCATTAAAAGTAAACTATGGTTTTGGAGTATTTGTTTACAATACTCCAAAATTGGACACTTATCAAAGAATTGAATATTATACATATGAGTTTTGTTTGATCTAACTTGAATATTTATTTATGTATGCCTCACAGCCTGTATTATATTCTTCTAAAATATGTTTATTTTATTCTAATTTACTTAAAATTCTTCGTTGTGCAGTAGAGGAGGACAGGGTTATTGGCTGGGTTATTTTTCACTAAAACTGCTTTAGAATTTCTTTTATCTTCATGCAATAGGAATGGCTTTGTATCACTATGCAAATTTTTACATGTCAAACAAATTTTGGCAATTTGTCCACCTAGCAACAATTAAGTTTTGTGTGTGTGTGTGTGTGTGTGTGTGTGTAGTGGCTTATTTATTTGTGGCTAGATTTATCCTTACACGAAACATGTACTGTTAGAAATGAAGTCAAGAACTACCTTATCCGAAGGAGAAACAGACAAAGGAAGTTGGAGATGAAACTTGGAGCTTGGACATGTAATGGAACACTTTGAGTTTTTGAATCTGACAGACAATAGGTTAGCAGTCTGAACTCTGAATATGACAATCAACTACTATTAGCCAGAAATAAGACATGAATCTGGGGAAATACTTGTATTAGATCTTGAAGTATTCTTTCCAGCAGAATACCAGTTTTGTTCACTGTTAACACCCTGGCCCCCTGCAGGTCTCAGTGGAAACTCACCCCATCCTTCCCAGTGGGAAGCTTTATCAGTGACCAGTTCTAGCCAGTTAACTGCTAGGAAGGGCTTATTCTTAACTCAGAAAAGTTCTTCCTCTCTTGAAAATCTAAGAAACTGAGTGATTGGACACAAATGTCGAAGTATGTCATTTAAACTACCACTGGCCACCATATTAGAATCAGAAGAGAAACAAGTCTCAGATTAAAGCTTACCATGTAAATAGCAGAATGGAGAGACAAAGGACATCTAGATCTCTAATGAGGAACCAGCTGAGGTTTTTAGAGCCCATCTGAAAGTCATCTACCTGAAAGCCCACCCTATTCTTGAGCTTCCTTTTACTTAAGCCATTGAATTTCTTTATTGCTGAAGTTACTTTGAATTGGGTTTTCTGGTTATATGTACCAAAAGCATACAAACTCATTGAAAATTGTAATTATAATATGAGGATATACAATTCAGATAAAGATGCTTCCTATTTGGAAAAATGAAAACTGAAAGGCAGGAACTTATGATTTAATTCTAGATAATGTAAAATGTATGACATTATTATTGTACTCTAGCTTATCATTACTGGTAATAGTCTCTATACTTATCTTTCTTAATAAAGCTTTTCTGTGCTTTCTATCACCACTTTTTATTCCGTTAATATTTTTGCTAATGTAAAAAAAACTATGTGCATGCATGTTAATAGAAAACACTAGAAATATGGTCATATACTCTATATAAATTATTTCCTGATTTTTAAATAACAGAATAAAGTTTTCCAAGCACATTTAAACAAAAACAGTTATGATTTCTATAAGAGATAGTAAGGTTTCACACATAAGAAAATCAGGGATAGAATAAAAACTTGGGATAGAATATGAACCAAATGTATGTGGCTCTTGACCTCATGTGGCTTACAAATGGGTGCACATCTGGGTTTTTATATAAAGTGCTTGGCATCACATGATGACAGAGCTACTTAAGTGTTAAAATTAGTCCATAAAAAGACAAAACATAATGAAATTGAAAGAATTTTTGAGTTTGCTATTGTCAGTTGAACTATATCTTTCCAAAGCACTTAAAAATAAATAGTAGTTTTTTTCATTTCACCAATGTTGGGTCTGTTCATGTTGTAATATTAGTTTTTGTCTGAAAATAGTTTATGCACTTTCACATTTTGAACTTTAAATCACATGGATATTTGTTTCCATTCCCAATGCATTCAAATAAGTGGCTGAAACCTTTTTAAAAGTATTTAATATGTGAAATTTTATTGTACAGTGCATTCAACATCATCATTAAACACTACAGGGAATAGATATCTATTTCACATAACTAAAGCAATTAGGATGTAAAAATTGAAAGAACATTGTTGATATTTTCAATATTTGAGCTACTTTCACTAACAAATTTATTTTAAAAACTCATATGCTTTTATGTCTACATAACAAGCACACATTTTCTGGAAGACATTCTTTGAGATATACCTGATTATTTCATTAGAGCTTTTTACAAGTTTGAAGATTAAAACAATGAATATTTTAAAAGATTTATTTAAAATTTAAAATAAAAATACTCCACATAGAATATAAACTCAAAGATTTAAAGTACAGATTTAAAACATATTATCCTATGGTGGGCAGCAAACTGAAACTGAAAGTTTCATGAATAATCTTTTGTATTAATTATAAAAGAATAACCAATTTGGAAGCTTTATGTGTGTGTGTGTATCACAGAAGGAGGAGCAGAAGAAGTAAAAGGAGATAAGTCATATCCATTGTTACAGGAATATCATCAATCAGTCACATTTTTATCAAACAAAAGTAACTTAATAATATAAAGTAACTTAGAGAAATAAGCTGTTTCATTAATCATATATTTATAAATTTAAAAAATGTAAATTGTCAAAGTGTCTATATTTCATTTAAAAGATTGAGGTCACTTAAAATATTAAGAAAATGAGAAAAAGAAAGAGAACACAGAAGTGATTTTTTTGTAAAGAAGCTCAGATAAAAGTGTTGTTACAAAAGGATGATAGTTCCTTTACTTCCTTTACTCCTGTCGTCCCTAAAAAGCCACACAATCAAATTAACAGTACTGACTGACATAAATCACAATTTGATACCAACATGTTGTATATACAGAGAATAAGGACATCATTAGAAAGTGTTCCTATTAATTGAAGAAGACACAAAGAAATGGAAAAACATTCCATGCTCATGGACAGGAAGAATAAATATAGTTAAGACGTCATTACTACCCAAAGCACTCTACACATTCAATGCAATTCCAATCAAAACTGCACCAGCATACTTCTCAAAACTAGAACAAACTATCCAAAAATTTGTATGGAACCACAAAAGACCCCGAATAGCCAAAGTAATCCTGAAAAATAAAACCAAAACGGGAGGGATCACCGTCCCAAACTTTAGCCTGTACTACAAAGCTGTCATCATCAAGACAGTATGGTATTGGCACAAAACCAGACAAATAGACCAATGGAACAGAATTGAGAACTCAGAAGTGGACCCAAAAGTATACAGCCAACTGATCGTTGACAAAGCAGGAAAGAATATCCAATGGAAAAAAGACAGCCTTTTTAACAGATGGTGTTGGGAGAATTGGACAGCAACATGCAGAAGAATGAAACTAGATCATTTTCTCACACCATACACAAAAATCA